>NW_026947749.1:0-223668 GCF_034190915.1 Cavia porcellus | reverse complement strand
TTACATTACATTCACTAGTAGGAGTGAGAAAAACATCACGGGGTGGTGCGCATTGTATTGGTGTGTGTTACATTACATTCACTAGTAGGAGTGAAAAAAACATCACGGGTTGTGGGCATTGTATGGGTGTGTGTTACATTACATTCACTAGTAGGAGTGAGAAAAACATCACGGGGTGGTGCGCATTGTATGGGTGTGTGTTACATTACATTCACTACTAGGAGTGAGAAAAATATCACGGGGTGGTGTGAATCGGAGGGTCTGAATTAGGATAGGCAGTGATTGGCAATGTAGGATGGAGAAAAGCACCTAGGGGTGGTCAACATGGGGAGGTAAGGGAACATGCAGTGGCAATTTAGGATACGTTTCTGAAAAACATCGCGGGGTGGTGCGCATTGTATTGGTGTGTGTTACATTAGATTCACTAGTAGGAGTGAGAAAAACATCACGGGGTGGTGCGCATTGTATGGGTGTGTGTTACATTACATTCACTAGTAGGAGTGAGAAAAACATCACGGGGTGGTGTGAATTGGAGGGTCTGAATTAGGATAGGCAGTGAGTGGCAATGTAGGATGGAGAAAAGCACCGCGGTGTGGTCAGCATGGGGAGGTCAGGGAACATGCAGTGGCAATGTAGAATAGGTTTCTGAAAAACATCGCGGGGTGGTGCGCATTGTATGGGTGTGTGTTACATTAGATTCACTAGTAGGAGTGAGAAAAACATCACTGGGTGGTGCGCATTTTATGGGTGTGTGTTACGTTACATTCACTAGTAGGAGTGAGAAAAACATCACGGGGTGGTGCGCATTGTATGGGTGTGTGTTACATTACATTCACTAGTAGGAGTGAGAAAAACATCACGGGGCGGTGCGCATTGTATGGGTGTGTGTTACATTACATTCACTACTAGGAGTGAGAAAAACATCACGGGGTGGCGTGAATTGGAGGGTCTGAATTAGGATAGGCAGTGAGTGGCAATGTAGGATGGAGAAAAGCACCGCGGTGTGGTCAGCATGGGGAGGTCAGGGAACATGCAGTGGCAATGTAGGATAGGTTTCTGAAAAACATCGCGGGGTGGTGCGCATTGTATGGGTGTGTGTTACATTAGATTCACTAGTAGGAGTGAGAAAAACATCACGGGGTGGTGCGCATTGTATGGGTGTGTGTTACATTACATTCACTAGTAGGAGTGAGAAAAACATCACGGGGTGGTGCGCATTGTATGGGTGTGTGTTACATTACATTCTCTAAGAGGAGTGAGAAAAACATCACGGGGTGGTGTGCATTGTATGGGTGTGTGTTACATTACATTCACTAGTAGGAGTGAGAAAAACATCACGGGGTGGTGCGCATTGTATGGGTGTGTGTTACATTACATTCACTACTAGGAGTGAGAAAAACATCACGGGGTGGTGTGAATCGGAGGGTGGGAATTAGGATAGGCAGTGATTGGCAATGTAGGATGGAGAAAAGCACCGCGGGGTGGTCAGCATGGGGAGGTAAGGGAACATGCAGTGGCAATTTAGGATACGTTTCTGAAAAACATCGCGGGGTGGTGCGCATTTTATGGGTGTGTGTTACATTAGATTCACTAGTAGGAGTGAGAAAATCATCGCGGGGTGGTGCGCATTGTATGGGTGTGTGTTACATTAGATTCACTAGTAGGAGTGAGAAAAACATCACGGGGTGGTGCGCATTGTATGGGTGTGTGTTACATTACCTTCACTAATAGGATTGAGAAAAACATCACGGGGTGGTGCACATTGTATGGGTGTGTGTTACATTACATTCACTACTAGGAGTGAGAAAAACATCACCCGGTGGTGTGAATCGGATGGTCTGAATTAGGATAGGCAGTGAGTGGCAATGTAGGATGGAGAAAAGCACCGCGGGGTGGTCAGCGTGGGGAGGTCAGGGAACATGCAGTGGCAATGTAGGATAGGTTTCTGAAAAACATCACGGCGTGGTGCGCATTGTATGGGTGTGTGTTACATTAGATTCACTAGTAGGAGTGAGAAAAACATCACGGGGTGGTGCGCATTGTATGGGTGTGTGTTACATTACATTCACTAGTAGGAGTGAGAAAAACATCACGGGGTGGTGCGCATTGTATGGGTGTGTGTTACATTACATTCAGTAGTAGGAGTGAGAAAAACATCACGGGGTGGTGCGCATTGTATGGGTGTGTGTTACATTACATTCACTACTAGGAGTGAGAAAAACATCACGGGGTGATGTGAATTGGAGGGTCTGAATTAGGATAGGCAGTGAGTTGCAATGTAGGATGGAGAAAAGCACCGCGGTGTGGTCAGCATGGGGAGGTCAGGGAACATGCAGTGGCAATGTAGGATAGTTTTCTGAAAAACATCGCGGGGTGGTGCGCATTGTATGGGTGTGTGTTACATTAGATTCACTAGTAGGAGTGAGAAAAACATCACGGGGTGGTGCGCATTGTATGGGTGTGTGTTACATTACATTCACTAGTAGGAGTGAGAAAAACATCACGGGGTGGTGCGCATTGTATGGGTGTGTGTTACATTACATTCACTAGTAGGAGTGAGAAAAACATCACGGGGTGGTGCGCAATGTATGGGTGTGTGTTACATTACATTCTCTAGTAGGAGTGAGAAAAATATCACGGGGTGGTGCGCATTGTATGGGTGTGTGTTACATTACATTCACTAGTAGGAGTGAGAAAAACATCACGGGGTGGTGCGCATTGTATGGGTGTGTGTTACATTACATTCACTAGTAGGAGTGAGAAAAACATCACCGGGTGGTGCGCATTGTATGGCTGTGTGTTACATTACATTCACTAGTAGGAGTGAGAAAAACATCACGGGGTGGTGCGCATTGTATGGGTGTGTGTTACATTACATTCACTAGTAGGAGTGAGAAAAACATCACGGGGTGGTGTGAATCGGAGGGCCTGAATAATGATAGGCAGTGATTGGCAATGTAGGATGGAGAAAAGCACCGCGGGGTGGTCAGCAAGGGGAGGTAAGGGAACATGCAGTGGCAATTTAGGATACGTTTCTGAAAAACATCGCGGGGAGGTGCGCATTGTATGGGTGTGTGTTACATTAGATTCACTAGTAGGAGTGAGAAAAACATCACGGGGTGGTGCGCATTGTATGGATGTGTGTTACATTACATTCACTAGTAGGAGTGAGAAAAACATCACGGGGTGGTGTGAATCGGAGGGTCTGAATTAGGATAGGCAGTGAGTGGCAATGTAGGATGGAGAAAAGCACCGCGGTGTGGTCAGCATGGGGAGGTCCTGGAATATGCAGTGGCAATGTAGGATAGGTTTCTGAAAAACATCGTGGGGTGGTGCGCATTGTATGGGTGTGTGTTACATTAGATTCACTAGTAGGAGTGAGAAAAACATCACGGGGTGGTGTGAATCGGAGGGTCTGAATTAGGATAGGCAGTGATTGGCAATGTAGGATGGAGAAAAGCACCGCGGGGTGGTCAGCATGGGGATTTCAGGGAACATGCAGTGGCAATGTAGGATAGGTTTCTGAAAAACATCGCGGGGTGGTGCGCATTGTATGGGTGTGTGTTACATTAGATTCACTAGTAGGAGTGAGAAAAACATCACGGGGTGGTGCTCATTGTATGGATGTGTGTTACATTACATTCACTAGTAGGAGTGAGAAAAACATCACGGGGTGGTGTGAATCGGAGGGTCTGAATTAGGATAGGCAGTGAGTGGCAATGTAGGATGGAGAAAAGCACCGCGGGGTGGTCAGCATGGGGATTTCAGGGAACATGCAGTGGCAATGTAGGATAGGTTTCTGAAAAACATCGCGGGGTGGTGCGCATTGTATGGGTGTGTGTTACATTAGATTCACTAGTAGGAGTGAGAAAAACATCACGGTGCGGTGCGCATTGTATGGGTGTGTGTTACATTACACTCACTAATAGGAGTGAGAAAAACATCTCGGGGTGGTGCGCATTGTATGGGTGTGTGTTACATTACATTCACTAGTAGGAGTGAGAAAAACATCACGGGGTGGTGCGCATTGTATGGGTGTGTGTTACATTACATTCACTACTAGGAGTGAGAAAAACATCACGGGGTGGTGTGAATCGGAGTGTCTGAATTAGGATAGGCATTGAGTTGCAATGTAGGATGGAGAAAAGCACCGCGGGGTGTTCAGCATGGGGAGGTCAGGGAACATGCAGTGGCAATGTAGGATACGTTTCTGAAAAACATCGCGGGGTGGTGCGCATTGTATGGGTGTGTGTTACATTAGATTCACTAGTAGGAGTGAGAAAAACATCACGGGGTGGTGCGCATTGTATGGGTGTGTGTTACATTACATTCACTAATAGGAGTGAGAAAAACATCATGGGGTGGTGCGAATTGTATAGGTGTGTGTTATATTAGATTCACTAGTAGGAGTGAGAAAAACATCACGGGGTGGTGCGCATTGTATGGGTGTGAGTTACATTACATTCACTACTAGGAGTGAGAAAAACATCACGGGGCGGTGCGCATTGTATGGGTGTGTGTTACATTACATTCACTAGTAGGAGTGAGAAAAACATCACGGGGTGGTGCGCATTGTATGGGTGTGTGTTACATTACATTCACTAGTAGGAGTGAGAAAAACATCACGGGGTGGTGTGAATCGGAGGGTCTGAATTAGCATAGGCAGTGATTGGCAATGTAGGATGGAGAAAAGCACCGCGGGGTGGTCAGCAAGGGGATGTAAGGGAACATGCAGTGGCAATTTAGGATACGTTTCTGAAAAACATCGCGGGGAGGTGCGCATTGTATGGGTGTGTGTTACATTAGATTCACTAGTAGGAGTGAGAAAAACATCACGGGGTGGTGCGCATTGTATGGATGTGTGTTACATTACATTCACTAGTAGGAGTGAGAAAAACATCAAGGGGTGGTGTGAATCGGAGGGTCTGAATTAGGATAGGCAGTGAGTGGCAATGTAGGATGGAGAAAAGCACCGCGGTGTGGTCAGCATGGGGAGGTCCTGGAATATGCAGTGGCAATGTAGGATAGGTTTCTGAAAAACATCGTGGGGTGGTGCGCATTGTATGGGTGTGTGTTACATTAGATTCACTAGTAGGAGTGAGAAAAACATCACGGGGCGGTGCGCATTGTATGGGTGTGTGTTACATTGCATTCACTAATAGGAGTGAGAAAAACATCACGGGGTGGTGCGCATTGTATGGGTGTGTGTTACATTACATTCACTAGTAGGAGTGAGAAAAACATCACGGGGTGGTGTGAATCGGAGGGTCTGAATTAGGATAGGCAGTGATTGGCAATGTAGGATGGAGAAAAGCACCGCGGGGTGGTCAGCATGGGGAGGTAAGGGAATATGCAGTGGCAATTTAGGATACGTTTCTGAAAAACATCGCAGGGTGGTGCGCATTGTATGGGTGTGTGTTACATTAGATTCACTAGTAGGAGTGAGAAAAACATCACGGGGTGGTGCGCATTGTATGGATGTGTGTTACATTACATTCACTTGTAGGAGTGAGAAAAACATCACGGGGTGGTGTGAATCGGAGGGTCTTAATTAGGATAGGCAGTGAGTGGCAATGTAGGATGGAGAAAAGCACCGCGGGGTGGTCAGCATGGGGATTTCAGGGAACATGCAGTGGCAATGTAGGATAGGTTTCTGAAAAACATCGCGGGGTGGTGCGCATTGTATGGGTGTGTGTTACATTAGATTCACTAGTAGGAGTGAGAAAAACATCACGGGGCGGTGCGCATTGTATGGGTGTGTGTTACATTACACTCACTAATAGGAGTGAGAAAAACATCTCGGGGTGGTGCGCATTGTATGGGTGTGTGTTACATTACATTCACTAGTAGGAGTGAGAAAAACATCACGGGGTGGTGCGCATTGTATGGGTGTGTGTTACATTACATTCACTACTAGGAGTGTGAAAAACATCACGGGGTGGTGTGAATCGGAGTGTCTGAATTAGGATAGGCATTGAGTGGCAATGTAGGATGGAGAAAAGCACCGCGGGGTGTTCAGCATGGGGAGGTCAGGGAACATGCAGTGGCAACGTAGGATACGTTTCTGAAAAACATCGCGGGGTGGTGCGCATTGTATGGGTGTGTGTTACATTAGATTCACTAGTAGGAGTGAGAAAAACATCACGGGGTGGTGCGCATTGTATGGGTGTGTGTTACATTACATTCACTAATAGGAGTGAGAAAAACATCATGGGGTGGTGCGAATTGTATAGGTGTGTGTTATATTAGATTCACTAGTAGGAGTGAGAAAAACATCACGGGGTGGTGCGCATTGTATGGGTGTGAGTTACATTACATTCACTACTAGGAGTGAGAAAAACATCACGGGGCGGTGCGCATTGTATGGGTGTGTGTTACATTACATTCACTAGTAGGAGTGAGAAAAACATCACGGGGTGGTGCGCATTGTATGGGTGTGTGTTACATTACATTCACTAGTAGGAGTGAGAAAAACATCACGGGGTGGTGTGAATCGGAGGGTCTGAATTAGGATAGGCAGTGATTGGCAATGTAGGATGGAGAAAAGCACCGCGGGGTGTTCAGCATGGGGAGGTAAGGGAACATGCAGTGGCAATTTAGGATACGTTTCTGAAAAACATCGCGGGGTGGTGCGCATTGTATGGGTGTGTGTTACATTACATTCACTAGTAGGAGTGAGAAAAACATCACGGGGTGGTGCGCATTGTATGGATGTGTGTTACATTACATTCACTAGTAGGAGTGAGAAAAACATCACGGGGTGGTGTGAATCGGAGGGTCTGAATTAGGATAGGCAGTGAGTGGCAATGTAGTATGGAGAAAAGCACCGCGGGGTGGTCAGCATGCGGAGGTCAGGGAACATGCAGTGGCAATGTAGGATAGGTTTCTGAAAAACATCGCGGGGTGGTGCGCATTGTAAGGGTGTGTGTTACATTAGATTCACTAGTAGGAGTGAGAAAAACATCACGGGGCGGTGCGCATTGTATGGGTGTGTGTTACATTACACTCACTAATAGGAGTGAGAAAAACATGACGGGGTGGTGCGCATTGTATGGGTGTGTGTTACATTACATTCACTAGTAGGAGTGAGAAAAACATCACGGGGTGGTGCGCATTGTATGGGTGTGTGTTACATTACATTCACTACTAGGAGTGAGAAAAACATCACGGGGTGGTGTGAATCGGACTGTCTGAATTAGGATAGACATTGAGTGGCAATGTAGGATGGAGAAAAGCACCGCGGGGTGGTCATCATGGGGAGGTCAGGGAACATGCAGTGGCAATGTAGGATAGGTTTCTGAAAAACATCGCGGGGTGGTGCGCATTTTCTGGGTGTGTGTTACATTAGATTCACTAGTAGGAGTGAGAAAATCATCAGGGGTGGTGCGCATTGTATGGGTGTGAGTTACATTACATTCACTAGTAGGAGTGAGAAAAATATCACGGGGTGGTGCAAATTGTATGGGTGTGTGTTACATTACATTCACTACTTGGAGTGAGAAGAACATCACGGGGTGGTGTGAATTGGAGGGTCTGAATTAGGATAGGCAGTGAGTGGCAATGTAGGATGGAGAAAAGCACCGCGGTGTGGTCAGCATGGGGAGGTCAGGGAACATGCAGTGGCAATGTAGGATAGGTTTCTGAAAAACATCGCGGGGTGGTGCGCATTGTATGGATGTGTGTTACATTAGATTCACTAGTAGGAGTGAGAAAAATATCACGGGGTGGTGCGCATTGTATGGGTGTGTGTTACATTACATTCACTAGTAGGAGTGATAAAAACATCACGGGGCGGTGCGCATTGTATGGGTGTGTGTTGCATTACATTCACTAACAGGAGTGAGAAAAACATCACGGGGTGGTGCACATTGTATGGGTGTGTGTTACATTACATTCACTAGTAGGAGTGAGAAAAACATCACGGGGTGGTGTGAATCGGAGGGTCTGAATTAGGATAGGCAGTGATTGGCAATGTAGGATGGAGAAAAGCACCGCGGGGTGGTCAGCATGGGGAGGTAAGGGAACATGCAGTGGCAATTTAGGATACGTTTCTGAAAAACATCGCGGGGTGGTGCGCATTGTATGGGTGTGTGTTACATTACATTCACTACTAGGAGTGAGAAAAACATCACGGGGTGATGTGAATCGGAGGGTCTAAATTAAGATAGGCAGTGAGTGGCAATGTAGGTTGGAGAAAAGCACCGCGGGGTGCTCAGAATGGGTAGGTCAGGGAACATGCAGTGGCAATGTAGGATAGGTTTCTGAAAAACATCGCGGGGTGGTGCGCATTGTATGGGTGTGTGTTACATTAGATTCACTAGTAGGAGTGAGAAAAACATCACTGGGTGGTGCGCATTGTATGGGTGTGTGTTACATTACATTCACTACTAGGAGTGAGAAAAACATCACGGGGTGATGTGAATCGGAGGGTCTGAATTAAGATAGGCAGTGAGTGGCAATGTAGGTTGGAGAAAAGCACCGCGGGGTGGTCAGCATGGGGAGGTCAGGGAACATGCAGCGGCAATGTAGGATAGGTTTCTGAAAAACATCGCGGGTTTGTGCGCATTGTATGAGTGTGTGTTACATTAGATTCACTAGTAGGAGTGAGAAAAACATCATGGGGTGGTGCGCATTGTATGGGTGTGTGTTACATTACATTCACTAGTAGGAGTGAGAAAAACATCACGGGGTGGTGCGCATTGTATGGGTGTGTGTTACATTACATTCACTAGTAGGAGTGAGAAAAACATCACGGGGTGGTGCGCATTGTATGGGTGTGTGTTACATTACATTCACTAGTAGGAGTGAGAAAAACATCACGGGGTGGTGTGAATCGGAGGGTCTGAATTAGGATAGGCAGTTATTGGCAATGTAGGATGGAGAAAAGCACTGCGGGGTGGTCAGCATGGGGAGGTAATGGAACATGCAGTGGCAAATTAGGATACGTTTCTGAAAAACATCGCGGGGTGGTGCGCATTGTATGGGTGTGTGTTACATTAGATTCACTAGTAGGAGTGAGAAAAACATCACGGGGTGGTGGGCATTGCATGGATGTGTGTTACATTACATTCACTAGTAGGAGTGAGAAAAACATCATGGGGTGGTGTGAATCGGAGGGTCTGAATTAGGATAGGCAGCGAGTGGCAATGTAGGATGGAGAGAAGCACCGCGGGGTGGTCAGCATTGGTAGGTCAGGGAACATGCAGTGGCAATGTAGGATAGGTTTCTGAAAAACATCGCGGGGTGGTGCGCATTGCATGGGTGTGTGTTACATTAGATTCACTAGTAGGAGTGAGAAAAACATCACGGGGCGGTGCGCATTGTATGGGTGTGTGTTACATTACATTCACTAATAGGAGTGAGAAAAACATCACGGGGTGGTGCGCATTGTATGGGTGTGTGTTACATTACATTCACTAGTAGGAGTGAGAAAAACATCACGGGGTGGTGCGCATTGTATGGGTGTGTGTTACATTACATTCACTACTAGGAGTGAGAAAAACATCACGGGGTGGTGTGAATTGGAGGGTCTGAATTAGGATAGGCAGTGAGTGGCAATGTAGGATGGAGAAAAGCACCGCGGTGTGGTCAGCATGGGGAGGTCAGGGAACATGCAGTGCCAATGTAGGATAGGTTTCTGAAAAACATCGCGGGGTGGTGCGCATTGTATAGGTGTGTGTTACATTAGATTCACTAGTAGGAGTGAGAAAAACATCATGGGGTGGTGTGAATCGGAGGGTCTGAATTAGGATAGGCAGCGAGTGGCAATGTAGGATGGAGAAAAGCACCGCGGGGTGGTCAGCATGGGGAGGTCAGGGAACATGCAGTGGCAATGTAGGATAGGTTTCTGAAAAACATCGCGGGGTGGTGCGCATTGCATGGGTGTGTGTTACATTAGATTCACTAGTAGGAGTGAGAAAAACATCACGGGGCGGTGCGCATTGTATGGGTGTGTGTTACATTACATTCACTAATAGGAGTGAGAAAAACATCACGGGGTGTTGCGCATTGTATGGGTGTGTGTTACATTACATTCACTAGTAGGAGTGAGAAAAACACGGAGTGGTGCGCATTGTATGGGTGTGTATTACATTACATTCACTAGTAGGAGTGAGGAAAACATCACGGGGTGGTGCGCATTGTATGGGTGTGTGTTACATTACATTCACTAGTAGGAGTGAGAAAAACATCACGGGGTGGTGTGAATCGGATGGTCTGAATTAGGATAGGCAGTGAGTGGCAATGTAGGATTGAGAAAAGCACCGCGGGGTGGTCAGCGTGGGGAGGTCAGGGAACATGCAGTGGCAATGTATGATAGGTTTCTGAAAAACATCGCGGGGTGGTGCGCCTTGTATGGGTGTGTGTTACATTAGATTCACTAGTAGGAATGAGGAAAACATCACTGGGTGGTGCGCATTGTATGGGTGTGTGTTACATTACATTCACTAGTAGGAGTGAGAAAAACATCACGGGGTGGTGCGCAATGTATGGGTGTGTGTTACATTACATTCACTAGTAGGAGTGAGAAAAACATCACGGGGTGGTGCGCATTGTATGGGTGTGTGTTACATTCACTAGTAGGAGTGAGAAAAACATCACGGGGTGGTGCGCATTGTATGGGTGTGTGTTACATTACATTCACTAGTAGGAGTGAGAAAAACATCACGGGGTGGTGCGCATTGTATGGGTGTGTGTTACATTACATTCACTAGTAGGAGTGAGAAAAACATCACGGGGTGGTGCCCATTGTATGGGTGTATGTTACATTACATTCACTAGTAGGAGTGAGAAAAACATCACGGGGTGGTGCGCATTGTATGGGTGTGTGTTACATTACATTCACTAGTAGGAGTGAGAAAAACATCACGGGGTGGTGTGTATCGGATGGTCTGAATTAGGATAGGCAGTGATTGGCAATGTAGGATGGAGAAAAGCACCGCGGGGTAGTCAGCATGGGGAGGTAAGGGAACATGCAGTGGCAATTTAGGATACGTTTCTCAAAAACATCGCGGGGTGGTGCGCATTGTATGGGTGTGTGTTACATTAGATTCACTAGTAGGAGTGAGAAAAACATCACGGGGTGGTGCGCATTGTATGGATGTGTGTTACATTACATTCACTAGTAGGAGTGAGAAAAAAATCACAGGGTGGTGTGAATCCGAGGGTCTGAATTAGGATAGGCAGTGAGTGGCAATGTAGGATGGAGAAAAGCACCGCGGGGTGGACAGCATGGGGAGGTCAGGGAACATGCAGTGGCAATGTAGGATAGGTTTCTGAAAAACATCGCGGGGTGGTGCGCATTGTATGGGTGTGTGTTACATTAGATTCACTAGTAGGAGTGAGAAAAACATAAAGGGGCGGTGCGCATTGTATGGGTGTGCGTTACATTACATTCACTAGTAGGAGTGAGAAAAACATCGCGGGGTGGTGCGCATTGTATGGGTGTGTGTTACATTAGATTCACTAGTAGGAGTGAGAAAAACAGCACAGGGTGGTGCGCATTGTATGGGTGTGTGTTACATTACATTCACTACTAGGAGTGAGAAAAACATCACGAGGTGGTGTGAATCGGAGGGTCTGAATTAAGATAGGCAGTGAGTGGCAATGTAGGTTGGAGAAAAGCACCGCGGGGTCGTCAGCATGGGGAGGTCAGGGAACATGCAGTGGCAATGTAGGATAGGTTTCTGAAAAACATCGCGGGGTGGTGCGCATTGTATGGGTGTGTGTTACATTAGATTCACTAGTAGGAGTGAGAAAAACATCATGGGGTGGTGCGCATTGTATGGGTGTGTGTTACATTACATTGACTTGTAGGAGTGAGAAAAACATCACGGGGTGGTGCGCATTGTATGGGTGTGTGATACATTACATTCACTAGTAGGAGTGAGAAAAACATCACGGGGTGGTGCGCATTGTATGGGTGTGTGTTACATTACATTCACTAGTAGGAGTGAGAAAAACATCACGGGGTGGTGTGAATCGGAGGGTCTGAATTAGGATAGGCAGTGATTGGCAATGTAGGATGGAGAAAAGCAACGCGGGGTGGACAGCATGGGGAGGTCAGGGAACATGCAGTGGCAATTTAGGATACGTTTCTGAAAAACATCGCGGGGTGGTGCGCATTGTATGGGTGTGTGTTACATTAGATTCACTAGTAGGAGTGAGAAAAACATCACGGGGTGGTGCGCATTGTATGGGTGTGTGTTACATTACATTCACTACTAGGAGTGAGAAAAACATCACGAGGTGGTGTCAATCGGAGGGTCTGAATTAAGATAGGCAGTGAGTGGCAATGTAGGTTGGAGAAAAGCACCGCGGGGTCGTCAGCATCGGGAGGTCAGGGAACATGCAGTGGCAATGTAGGATAGGTTTCTGAAAAACATCGCGGGGTGGTGCGCATTGTATGGGTGTGTGTTACATTAGATTCACTAGTAGGAGTGAGAAAAACATCATGGGGTGGTGCGCATTGTATGGGTGTGTGTTACATTACATTCACTAGTAGGAGTGAGAAAAACATCACGGGGTGGTTCGCATTGTATCGGTCTGTGTTACATTACATTCACTAGTAGGAGTGAGAAAAACATCACGGGGTGGTGCGCATTGTATGGGTGTGTGTTACATTACATTCACTAGTAGGAGTGAGAAAAACATCACGGGGTGGTGTGAATCGGAGGGTCTGAATTAGGATAGGCAGTGATTGGCAATGTAGGATGGAGAAAAGCACCGCGGGGTGGTCAGCATGGGGAGGTAAGGGAACATGCAGTGGCAATTTAGGATACGTTTCTGAAAAACATCGCGGGGTGGTGCGCATTGTATGGGTGTGTGTTACATTACATTCACTACTAGGAGTGAGAAAAACTTCACGGGGTGATGTGAATCGGAGGGTCTAAATTAAGATAGGCAGTGAGTGGCAATGTAGGTTGGAGAAAAGCACCGCGGGGTGGTCAGAATGGGTAGGTCAGGGAACATGCAGTGGCAATGTAGGATAGGTTTCTGAAAAACATCGCGGGGTGGTGCGCATTGTATGGGTGTGTGTTACATTAGATTCCCCAATAGGAGTGAGAAAAACATCACGGGTTGGTGCGCATTGTATGGGTGTGTGTTACATTACATTCACTACTAGGAGTGAGAAAAACATCACGGGGTGATGTGAATCGGAGGGTCTGAATTAAGATAGGCAGTGAGTGGCAATGTAGGTTGGAGAAAAGCACCGCAGGGTGGTCAGCATGGGGAGGTCAGGGAACATGCAGCGGCAATGTAGGATAGGTTTCTGAAAAACATCGCGGGTTTGTGCGCATTGTATGAGTGTGTGTTACATTAGATTCACTAGTAGGAGTGAGAAAAACATCATGGGGTGGTGCGCATTGTATGGGTGTGTGTTACATTACATTCACTAGTAGGAGTGAGAAAAACATCACGGGGTGGTGCGCATTGTATGGGTGTGTGTTACATTACATTCACTAGTAGGAGTGAGAAAAACATCACGGGGTGGTGCGCATTGTATGGGTGTGTGTTACATTACATTCACTAGTAGGAGTGAGAAAAACATCACGGGGTGGTGTGAATCGGAGGGTCTGAATTAGGATAGGCAGTGATTGGCAATGTAGGATGGAGAAAAGCACTGCGGGGTGGTCAGCATGGGGAGGTAATGGAACATGCAGTTTGCAATTTAGGATACGTTTCTGAAAAACATCGCGGGGTGGTGCGCATTTTAAGGGTGTGTGTTACATTAGATTCAGTAGTAGGAGTGAGAAAAACATCACGGGGTGGTGCGCATTGTATGGGTGTGTGTTACATTACATTCACTAGTAGGAGTGAGAAAAACATCACGGAGTGGTGCGCATTGTATGGGTGTGTGTTACATTACATTCACTAGTAGGAGTGAGAAAAACATCACGGGGTGGTGTGAATCGGATGGTCTGAATTAGGATAGGCAGTGAGTGGCAATGTAGGATTGAGAAAAGCACCGCGGGGTGGTCAGCGTGGGGAGGTCAGGGAACATGCAGTGGCAATGTATCATAGGTTTCTGAAAAACATCGCGGGGTGGTGCGCCTTGTATGGGTGTGTGTTACATTATATTCACTAGTAGGAATGAGGAAAACATCACTGGGTGGTGCGCATTGTATGGGTGTGTGTTACATTACATTCACTAGTAGGAGTGAGAAAAACATCACGGGGTGGTGCGCAATGTATGGGTGTGTGTTACATTACATTCACTAGTAGGAGTGAGAAAAACATCACGGGGTGGTGCGCATTGTATGGGTGTGTGTTACATTACATTCACTAGTAGGACTGAGAAAAACATCACGGGGTGGTGCGCATTGTATGGGTGTGTGTTACATTACATTCACTAGTAGGAGTGAGAAAAACATCACGGGGTCGTGCGCATTGTATGGATGTGTGTTACATTACATTCACTAGTAGGAGTGAGAAAAAAATCACAGGGTGGTGTGAATCGGAGGGTCTGAATTAGGATAGGCAGTGAGTGGCAATGTAGCATGGAGAAAAGCACCGCGGGGTGGACAGCATGGGGAGGTCAGGGAACATGCAGTGGCAATGTAGGATAGGTTTCTGAAAAACATCGCGGGGTGGTGCGCATTGTATGGGTGTGTGTTACATTAGATTCACTAGTAGGAGTGAGAAAAACATAAAGGGGCGGTGCGCATTGTATGGGTGTGTGTTACATTACATTCACTAGTAGGAGTGAGAAAAACATCGCGGGGTGGTGCGCATTGTATGGGTGTGTGTTACATTAGATTCACTAGTAGGAGTGAGAAAAACAGCACAGGGTGGTGCGCATTGTATGGGTGTGTGTTACATTACATTCACTACTAGGAGTGAGAAAAACATCACGAGGTGGTGTGAATCGGAGGGTCTGAATTAAGATAGGCAGTGAGTGGCAATGTAGGTTGGAGAAAAGCACCGCGGGGTCGTCAGCATGGGGAGGTCAGGGAACATGCAGTATCAATGTAGGATAGGTTTCTGAAAAACATCGCGGGGTGGTGCGCATTGTATGGGTGTGTGTTACATTAGATTCACTAGTAGGAGTGAGAAAAACATCATGGGGTGGTGCGCATTGTATGGGTGTGTGTTACATTACATTCACTAGTAGGAGTGAGAAAAACATCACGGGGTGGTGCGCATTGTATGGGTGTGTGTTACATTACATTCACTAGTAGGAGTGAGAAAAACATCACGGGGTGGTGCGCATTGTATGGGTGTGTGTTACATTACATTCACTAGTAGGAGTGAGAAAAACATCACGGGGTGGTGTGAATCGGAGGGTCTGAATTAGGATAGGCAGTGATTGGCAATGTAGGATGGAGAAAAGCACCGCGGGGTGGTCATCATGGGGAGGTAATGGAACATGCAGTGGCAATTTAGGATACGTTTCTGAAAAACATCGCGGGGTGGTGCGCATTTTATGGGTGTGTGTTACATTAGATTCACTAGTAGGAGTGAGAAAAACATCACGGGGTGGTACGCATTGTATGAATGTGTGTTACATTACATTCACTAGTAGGAGTGAGAAAAACATCATGGGGTGGTGTGAATCGGAGGGTCTGAATTAGGATAGGCAGTGAGTGGCAATGTAGGATGGAGAAAAGCAACGCGGGGTGGACAGCATGGGGAGGTCAGGGAACATGCAGTGGCAATGTAGGATAGGTTTCTGAAAAACATCGCGGGGTGGTGCGCATTGTATGGGTGTGTGTTACATTAGATTCACTAGTAGGAGTGAGAAAAACATCAAGGGGCGGTGCGCATTGTATGGGTGTGTGTTACATTACATTCACTAGTAGGAGTGAGAAAAACATCGCGGGGTGGTGCGCATTGTATGGGTGTGTGTTACATTAGATTCACTAGTAGGAGTGAGAAAAACAGCACGGGGTGGTGCACATTGTATGGGTGTGTGTTACATTACATTCACTACTAGGAGTGAGAAAAACATCACGAGGTGGTGTGAATTGGAGGGTCTGAATTAAGATAGGCAGTGAGTGGCAATGTAGGTTGGAGAAAAGCACCGCGGGGTCGTCAGCATGGGGAGGTCAGGGAACATGCAGTGGCAATGTAGGATAGGTTTCTGAAAAACATCGCGGGGTGGTGCGCATTGTATGGGTGTGTGTTACATTAGATTCACTAGTAGGAGTGAGAAAAACATCATGGGGTGGTGCGCATTGTATGGGTGTGGGTTACATTACATTGACTAGTAGGAGTGAGAAAAACATCACGGGGTGGTGCGCATTGTATGGGTGTGTGTTACATTACATTCACTAGTAGGAGTGAGAAAAACATCACGGGGTGGTGCGCATTGTATGGGTGTGTGTTACATTACATTCACTAGTAGGAGTGAGAAAAACATCACGCGGTGGTGTGAATCGGAGGGTCTGAATTAGGATAGGCAGTGATTGGCAATGTAGGATGGAGAAAAGCACCGCGGGGTGGTCATCATGGGGAGGTAATGGAACATGCAGTGGCAATTTAGGATACGTTTCTGAAAAACATCGCGTGGTGGTGCGCATTTTATGGGTGTGTGTTACATTAGATTCACTAGTAGGAGTGAGAAAAACATCACGGGGTGGTGCGCATTGTATGAATGTGTGTTACATTACATTCACTAGTAGGAGTGAGAAAAACATCATGGGGTGGTGTGAATCGGAGGGTCTGAATTAGGATAGGCAGTGAGTGGCAATGTAGGATGGAGAAAAGCACGGTGGGGTGGTCAGCATGGGGAGGTCAGGGAACATGCAGTGGCAATGTAGGATAGGTTTCTGAAAAACATCGCGGGGTGGTGCGCATTGTATGGGTGTGTGTTACATTAGATTCACTAGTAGGAGTGAGAAAAACATCACGGGGCGGTGCGCATTGTATGGGTGTGTGTTACATTACATTCACTAATAGGAGTTAGAAAAACATCACGGGGTGGTGCGCATTGTATGGCTGTGTGTTACATTACATTCACTAGTAGGAGTGAGGAAAACATCACGGGGTGGTGCGCATTGTATGGGTGTGTGTTACATTACATTCACTACTAGGAGTGAGAAAAACATCACGGGGTGGTGTATATCGGATGGTCTGAATTAGGATAGGCAGTGAGTGGCAATGTAGGATGGAGAAAAGCACGGTGGGGTGGTCAGCGTGGGGAGGTCAGGGAACATGCAGTGGCAATGTAGGATAGGTTTCTGAAAAACATCGCGGGGTGGTGCGCATTGTATGGGTGTGTGTTACATTACATTCACTAGTAGGAGTGAGAAAAACATCACGGGGTGGTGCGCATTGTATGGGTGTGTGTTACATTACATTCACTACTAGGAGTGAGAAAAACATCACGGGGTGGTGTGAATTCGAGGGTCTGAATTAGGATAGGCAGTGAGTGGCAATGTAGGATGGAGAAAAGCACCGCGGTGTGGTCAGCATGGGGAGGTCAGGGAACATGCAGTGGCAATGTAGGATAGGTTTCTGAAAAACATCGCGGGGTGGTCCGCCTTGTATGGGTGTGTGTTACATTAGATTCACTAGTAGGAGTGAGGAAAACATCACTGGGTGGTGCGCATTGTATGGGTGTGTGTTACATTACATTCACTAGTAGGAGTGAGAAAAACATCATGGGGTGGTGCGCATTGTATGGGTGTGTGTTACATTACATTCACTAGTAGGAGTGAGAAAAACATCACGGGGTGGTGCGCATTGTATGGGTGTGTGTTACATTACATTCACTAGTAGGAGTGAGAAAAACATCACGGGGTGGTGCGCATTGTATGGGTGTGTGTTACATTACATTCACTAGTAGGAGTTAGAAAAACATCACGGGGTGGTGTGAATCGGAGGGTCTGAATTAGGATAGGCAGTGATTGCCAATGTAGGATGGAGAAAAGCACCGCGGGGCGGTCAGCATGGGGAGGTAATGGAACATGCAGTGGCAATTTAGGATACGTTTCTGAAAAACATCGCGGGGTGGTGCGCATTGTATGGGTGTGTGTTACATTAGATTCACTAGTAGGAGTGAGAAAAACATCACGGGGTGGTGCGCACTGCATGGATGTGTGTTACATTACATTCACTAGTAGGAGTGAGAAAAACATCATGGGGTGGTGTGAATCGGAGGGTCTGAATTAGGATAGGCAGCGAGTGGCAATGTAGGATGGAGAAAAGCACCGCGGGGTGGTCAGCATGGGGAGGTCAGGGAACATGCAGTGGCAATGTAGGATAGGTTTCTGAAAAACATCGCGGGGTGGTGCGCATTGCATGGGTGTGTGTTACATTAGATTCACTAGTAGGAGTGAGAAAAACATCACGGGGCGGTGCGCATTGTATGGGTGTGTGTTACATTACATTCACTAATAGGAGTGAGAAAAACATCGCGGGGTGGTGCGCATTGTATGGGTGTGTGTTACATTACACTCACTAGTAGGAGTGAGGAAAACATCACGGGGTGGTTCGCATTGTATGGGTGTGTGTTACATTACATTCACTAGTAGGAGTGAGAAAAACATCATGGGGTGGTGTGAATCGGAGGTCTGAATTAGGATAGGCAGTGAGTGGCAATGTAGGATGGAGAAAAGCACCGCGGGGTGGTCAGCATGGGTAGGTCAGGGAACATGCAGTGGCAATGTAGGATAGGTTTCTGAAAAACATCGTGGGGTGGTGCGCATTGCATGGGTGTGTGTTACATTAGATTGACTAGTAGGAGTGAGAAATACATCACGGGTTGGTGCGCATTGTATGGGTGTGTGTTACATTACATTCACTACTAGGAGTGAGAAAAACATCACGGGGTGATGTGAATCGGAGGGTCTGAATTAAGATAGGCAGTGAGTGGCAATGTAGGTTGGAGAAAAGCACCGCGGGGTGGTCAGCATGGGGAGGTCAGGGAACATGCAGTGGCAATGTAGGATAGGTTTCTGAAAAACATCGCGGGTTGGTGCGCATTGTATGAATGTGTGTTACATTAGATTCACTAGTAGGAGTGAGAAAAACATCGCGGGGTGGTGCGCATTGTATGGGTGTGTGTTACATTAGATTCACTAGTAGGAGTGAGAAAAACATAAAGGGGCGGTGCGCATTGTATGGGTGTGTGTTACATTACATTCACTAGTAGGAGTGAGAAAAACATCGCGGGGTGGTGCGCATTGTATGGGTGTGTGTTACATTAGATTCACTAGTAGGAGTGAGAAAAACAGCACAGGGTGGTGCGCATTGTATGGGTGTGTGTTACATTACATTCACTACTAGGAGTGAGAAAAACATCACGAGGTGGTGTGAATCGGAGGGTCTGAATTAAGATAGGCAGTGAGTGGCAATGTAGGTTGGAGAAAAGCACCGCGGGGTCGTCAGCATGGGGAGGTCAGGGAACATGCAGTGGCAATGTAGGATAGGTTTCTGAAAAACATCGCGGGGTGGTGCGCATTGTATGGGTGTGTGTTACATTAGATTCACTAGTAGGAGTGAGAAAAACATCATGGGGTGGTGCGCATTGTATGGGTGTGTGTTACATTACATTCACTAGTAGGAGTGAGAAAAACATCACGGGGTGGTGCGCATTGTATGGGTGTGTGTTACATTACATTCACTAGTAGGAGTGAGAAAAACATCACGGGGTGGTGCGCATTGTATGGGTGTGTGTTACATTACATTCACTAGTAGGAGTGAGAAAAACATCACGGGGTGGTGTGAATCGGAGGGTCTGAATTAGGATAGGCAGTGATTGGCAATGTAGGATGGAGAAAAGCACCGCGGGGTGGTCATCATGGGGAGGTAATGGAACATGCAGTGGCAATTTAGGATACGTTTCTGAAAAACATCGCGGGGTGGTGCGCATTTTATGGGTGTGTGTTACATTAGATTCACTAGTAGGAGTGAGAAAAACATCACGGGGTGGTGCGCATTGTATGAATGTGTGTTACATTACATTCACTAGTAGGAGTGAGAAAAACATCATGGGGTGGTGTGAATCGGAGGGTCTGAATTAGGATAGGCAGTGAGTGGCAATGTAGGATGGAGAAAAGCACGGTGGGGTGGTCAGCATGGGGAGGTCAGGGAACATGCAGTGGCAATGTAGGATAGGTTTCTGAAAAACATCGCGGGGTGGTGCGCATTGTATGGGTGTGTGTTACATTAGATTCACTAGTAGGAGTGAGAAAAACATCACGGGGCGGTGCGCATTGTATGGGTGTGTGTTACATTACATTCACTAATAGGAGTTAGAAAAACATCACGGGGTGGTGCGCATTGTATGGCTGTGTGTTACATTACATTCACTAGTAAGAGTGAGGAAAACATCACGGGGTGGTGCGCATTGTATGGGTGTGTGTTACATTACATTCACTACTAGGAGTGAGAAAAACATCACGGGGTGGTGTATATCGGATGGTCTGAATTAGGATAGGCAGTGAGTGGCAATGTAGGATGGCGAAAAGCACGGTGGGGTGGTCAGCGTGGGGAGGTCAGGGAACATGCAGTGGCAATGTAGGATAGGTTTCTGAAAAACATCGCGGGGTGGTGCGCATTGTATGGGTGTGTGTTACATTACATTCACTAGTAGGAGTGAGAAAAACATCACGGGGTGGTGTGCATTGTATGGGTGTGTGTTACATTACCTTCACTACTAGGAATGAGAAAAACATCACGGGGTGGTGTGAATTCGAGGGTCTGAATTAGGATAGGCAGTGAGTGGCAATGTAGGATGGAGAAAAGCACCGCGGTGTGGTCAGCATGGGGAGGTCAGGGAACATGCATTGGCAATGTAGGATAGGTTTCTGAAAAACATCGCGGGGTGGTGCGCCTTGTATGGGTGTGTGTTACATTAGATTCACTAGTAGGAGTGAGGAAAACATCACTGGGTGGTGCGCATTGTATGGGTGTGTGTTACATTACATTCACTAGTAGGAGTGAGAAAAACATCATGGGGTGGTGCGCATTGTATGGGTGTGTGTTACATTACATTCACTAGTAGGATTGAGAAAAACATCACGGGGTGGTGCGCATTGTATGGGTGTGTGTTACATTACATTCACTAGTAGGAGTGAGAAAAACATCACGGGGTGGTGCGCATTGTATGGGTGTGTGTTACATTACATTCACTAATAGGAGTTAGAAAAACATCACGGGGTGGTGCGCATTGTATGGCTGTGTGTTACATTACATTCACTAGTAGGAGTGAGGAAAACATCACGGGGTGGTGCGCATTGTATGGGTGTGTGTTACATTACATTCACTACTAGGAGTGAGAAAAACATCACGGGGTGGTGTATATCGGATGGTCTGAATTAGGATAGGCAGTGAGTGGCAATGTAGGATGGAGAAAAGCACGGTGGGGTGGTCAGCGTGGGGAGGTCAGGGAACATGCAGTGGCAATGTAGGATAGGTTTCTGAAAAACATCGCGGGGTGGTGCGCATTGTATGGGTGTGTGTTACATTACATTCACTAGTAGGAGTGAGAAAAACATCACGGGGTGGTGCGCATTGTATGGGTGTGTGTTACATTACATTCACTACTAGGAGTGAGAAAAACATCACGGGGTGGTGTGAATTCGAGGGTCTGAATTAGGATAGGCAGTGAGTGGCAATGTAGGATGGAGAAAAGCACCGCGGTGTGGTCAGCATGGGGAGGTCAGGGAACATGCATTGGCAATGTAGGATAGGTTTCTGAAAAACATCGCGGGGTGGTGCGCCTTGTATGGGTGTGTGTTACATTAGATTCACTAGTAGGAGTGAGGAAAACATCACTGGGTGGTGCGCATTGTATGGGTGTGTGTTACATTACATTCACTAGTAGGAGTGAGAAAAACATCATGGGGTGGTGCGCATTGTATGGGTGTGTGTTACATTACATTCACTAGTAGGAGTGAGAAAAACATCACGGGGTGGTGCGCATTGTATGGGTGTGTGTTACATTACATTCACTAGTAGGAGTGAGAAAAACATCACGGGGTGGTGCGCATTGTATGGGTGTGTGTTACATTACATTCACTAGTAGGAGTGAGAAAAACATCACGGGGTGGTGTGAATCGGTGGGTCTGAATTAGGATAGGCAGTGATTGGCAATGTAGGATGGAGAAAAGCACCGCGGGGCGGTCAGCATGGGGAGGTAATGGAACATGCAGTGGCAATTTAGGATACGTTTCTGAAAAACATCGCGGGGTGGTGCGCATTGTATGGGTGTGTGTTACATTAGATTCACTAGTAGGAGTGAGAAAAACATCACGGGGTGGTGCGCACTGCATGGATGTGTGTTACATTACATTCACTAGTAGGAGTGAGAAAAACATCATGGGGTGGTGTGAATCGGAGGTTCTGAATTAGGATAGGCAGCGAGTGGCAATGTAGGATGGAGAAAAGCACCGCGGGGTGGTCAGCATGGGGAGGTCAGGGAACATGCAGTGGCAATGTAGGATAGGTTTCTGAAAAACATCGCGGGATGGTGCGCATTGCATGGGTGTGTGTTACATTAGATTCACTAGTAGGAGTGAGAAAAACATCACGGGGCGGTGCGCATTGTATGGGTGTGTGTTACATTAGATTGACTAGTAGGAGTGAGAAAAACATCACGGGTTGGTGCGCATTGTATGGGTGTGTGTTACATTACATTCACTACTAGGAGTGAGAAAAACATCACGGGGTGATGTGAATCGGAGGGTCTGAATTAAGATAGGCAGTGAGTGGCAATGTAGGTTGGAGAAAAGCACCGCGGGGTGGTCAGCATGGGGAGGTCAGGGAACATGCAGTGGCAATGTAGGATAGGTTTCTGAAAAACATCGCGGGTTGGTGCGCATTGTATGAGTGTGTGTTACATTAGATTCACTAGTAGGAGTGAGAAAAACATCATGGGGTGGTGCGCATTGTATGGGTGTGTGTTACATTACATTCACTAGTAGGAGTGAGAAAAACATCACGGGGTGGTGCGCATTGTATGGGTGTGTGTTACATTACATTCACTAGTAGGAGTGAGAAAAACATCACGGGGTGGTGCGCATTGTATGGGTGTGTGTTACATTACATTCACTAGTAGGAGTGAGAAAAACATCACGGGGTGGTGTGAATCGGAGGGTCTGAATTATGATAGGCAGTGATTGGCAATGTAGGATGGAGAAAAGCACCGCGGGGTGGTCAGCATGGGGAGGTAATGGAACATGCAGTGGCAATTTAGGATACGTTTCTGAAAAACATCGCGGGGTGGTGCGCATTGTATGGGTGTGTGTTACATTAGATTCGCTAGTAGGAGTGAGAAAAACATCACGGGGTGGTGCGCATTGCATGGATGTGTGTTACATTACATTCACTAGTAGGAGTGAGAAAAACATCATGGGGTGGTGTGAATCGGAGGGTCTGAATTAGGATAGGCAGCGAGTGGCAATGTAGGATGGAGAGAAGCACCGCGGGGTGGTCAGCATGGGGAGGTCAGGGAACATGCAGTGGCAATGTAGGATAGGTTTCTGAAAAACATCGCGGGGTGGTGCGCATTGCATGGGTGTGTGTTACATTAGATTCACTAGTAGGAGTGAGAAAAACATCACGGGGCGGTGCGCATTGTATGGGTGTGTGTTACATTAGATTCACTAATAGGAATGAGGAAAACATCACTGGGTGGTGCGCATTGTATGGGTGTGTGTTACATTACATTAACTAGTAGGAGTGAGAAAAACATCACGGGGTGGTGCGCAATGTATGGGTGTGTGTTACATTACATTCACTAGTAGGAGTGAGAAAAACATCACGGGGTGGTGCGCATTGTATGGGTGTGTGTTACATTCACTAGTAGGAGTGAGAAAAACATCACG
Organism: Cavia porcellus; assembly: GCF_034190915.1. Lineage (NCBI taxonomy): Eukaryota > Metazoa > Chordata > Mammalia > Rodentia > Caviidae > Cavia > Cavia porcellus. The sequence continues at coordinate 199,894 of NW_026947749.1, read as the reverse complement.
GGGTGGTGAGCATTGTATGGGTGTGTGTTACATTACATTCACTAGTAGGAGTGAGAAAAACATCACGTGGTTGTGCGCATTGTATGGGTGTGTGTTACATTAAATTCACTAGTAGGAGTGAGAAAAACATCACGGGGTGGTGCCCATTGTATGGGTGTGTGTTACATTACATTCACTAGTAGGAGTGAGAAAAACATCACGGGGTGGTGCGCATTGTATGGGTGTGTGTTACATTACATTCACTAGTAGGAGTGAGAAAAACATCACGGGGTGGTGTGAATCGGATGGTCTGAATTAGGATAGGCAGTGATTGGCAATGTAGGATGGAGAAAAGCACCGCGGGGTGGTCAGCATGGAGAGGTAAGGGAACATGCAGTGGCAATTTAGGATACGTTTCTCAAAAACATCGCGGGGTGGTGCGCATTGTATGGGTGTGTGTTACATTAGATTCACTAGTAGGAGTGAGAAAAACATCACGGGGTGGTGCGCATTGTATGGATGTGTGTTACATTACATTCACTAGTACGAGTGAGAAAAACATCACAGGGTGGTGTGAATTGGAGGGTCTGAATTAGGATAGGCAGTGAGTGGCAATGTAGGATGGAGAAAAGCACCGCGGGGTGGACAGCATGGGGACGTCAGGGAACATGCAGTGGCAATGTAGGATAGGTTTCTGAAAAACATCGCGGGGTGGTGCGCATTGTATGGGTGTGTGTTACATTAGATTCCCTAGTAGGAGTGAGAAAAACATCAAGGGGCGGTGCGCATTGTATGGGTGTGTGTTACATTACATTCACTAGTAGGAGTGAGAAAAACATCGCGGGGTGGTGCGCATTGTATGGGTGTGTGTTACATTAGATTCACTAGTAGGAGTGAGAAAAACATCACGGGGTGGTGCGCATTGTATGGGTGTGTGTTACATTACATTCACTACTAGGAGTGAGAAAAACATCACGAGGTGGTGTGAATCGGAGGGTCTGAATTAAGATAGGAAGTGAGTGGCAATGTAGGTTGGAGAAAAGCACCGCGGGGTCGTCAGCATGGGGAGGACAGGAAACATGCAGTGGCAATGTAGGATAGGTTTCTGAAAAACATCGCGGGGTGGTGCGCATTGTATGGGTGTGTGTTACATTAGATTCACTAGTAGGAGAGAGAAAAACATCATGGGGTGGTGCGCATTGTATGGGTGTGTGTTACATTACATTGACTAGTAGGAGTGAGAAAAACATCACGGGGTGGTGCGCATTGTATGGGTGTGTGTTACATTACATTCACTAGTAGGAGTGAGAAAAACATCACGGGGTGGTGCGCATTGTATGGGTGTGTGTTACATTACATTCACTAGTAGGAGTGAGAAAAACATCACGGGGTGGTGTGAATCGGAGGGTCTGAATTAGGATAGGCAGTGATTGGCAATGTAGGATGGAGAAAAGCACCGCGGGGTGGTCAGCATGGGGATGTCAGGGAACATGCAGTGGCAATGTAGGATAGGTTTCTGAAAAACATCGCGGGGTGGTGCGCATTGTATAGGTGTGTGTTACATTAGATTCACTAGTAGGAGTGAGAAAAACATCATGGGGTGGTGTGAATCGGAGGGTCTGAATTAGGATAGGCAGCGAGTGGCAATGTAGGATGGAGAAAAGCACCGCGGGGTGGTCAGCATGGGGAGGTCAGGGAACATGCAGTGGCAATGTAGGATAGGTTTCTGAAAAACATCGCGGGTTGGTGCGCATTGTATGAGTGTGTGTTACATTAGATTCACTAGTAGGAGTGAGAAAAACATCATGGGGTGGTGCGCATTGTATGGGTGTGTGTTACATTACATTCACTAGTAGGAGTGAGAAAAACATCACGGGGTGGTGCGCATTGTATGGGTGTGTGTTACATTACATTCACTAGTAGGAGTGAGAAAAACATCACGGGGTGGTGCGCATTGTATGGGTGTGTGTTACATTACATTCACTAGTAGGAGTGAGAAAAACATCACGGGGTGGTGTGAATCGGAGTGTCTGAATTATGATAGGCAGTGATTGGCAATGTAGGATGGAGAAAAGCACCGCGGGGTGGTCAGCATGGGGAGGTAATGGAACATGCAGTGGCAATTTAGGATACGTTTCTGAAAAACATCGCGGGGTGGTGCGCATTGTATGGGTGTGTGTTACATTAGATTCGCTAGTAGGAGTGAGAAAAACATCACGGGGTGGTGCGCATTGCATGGATGTGTGTTACATTACATTCACTAGTAGGAGTGAGAAAAACATCATGGGGTGGTGTGAATCGGAGGGTCTGAATTAGGATAGGCAGCGAGTGGCAATGTAGGATGGAGAGAAGCACCGCGGGGTGGTCAGCATGGGGAGGTCAGGGAACATGCAGTGGCAATGTAGGATAGGTTTCTGAAAAACATCGCGGGGTGGTGCGCATTGCATGGGTGTGTGTTACATTAGATTCACTAGTAGGAGTGAGAAAAACATCACGGGGCGGTGCGCATTGTATGGGTGTGTGTTACATTAGATTCACTAATAGGAATGAGGAAAACATCACTGGGTGGTGCGCATTGTATGGGTGTGTGTTACATTACATTCACTAGTAGGAGTGAGAAAAACATCACGGGGTGGTGCGCAATGTATGGGTGTGTGTTACATTACATTCACTAGTAGGAGTGAGAAAAACATCACGGGGTGGTGCGCATTGTATGGGTGTGTGTTACATTCACTAGTAGGAGTGAGAAAAACATCACGGGGTGGTGAGCATTGTATGGGTGTGTGTTACATTACATTCACTAGTAGGAGTGAGAAAAACATCACGTGGTTGTGCGCATTGTATGGGTGTGTGTTACATTAAATTCACTAGTAGGAGTGAGAAAAACATCACGGGGTGGTGCCCATTGTATGGGTGTGTGTTACATTACATTCACTAGTAGGAGTGAGAAAAACATCACGGGGTGGTGCGCATTGTATGGGTGTGTGTTACATTACATTCACTAGTAGGAGTGAGAAAAACATCACGGGGTGGTGTGAATCGGATGGTCTGAATTAGGATAGGCAGTGATTGGCAATGTAGGATGGAGAAAAGCACCGCGGGGTGGTCAGCATGGGGAGGTAAGGGAACATGCAGTGGCAATTTAGGATACGTTTCTCAAAAACATCGCGGGGTGGTGCGCATTGTATGGGTGTGTGTTACATTAGATTCACTAGTAGGAGTGAGAAAAACATCACGGGGTGGTGCGCATTGTATGGGTGTGTGTTACATTACATTCACTAGTACGAGTGAGAAAAACATCACAGGGTGGTGTGAATTGGAGGGTCTGAATTAGGATAGGCAGTGAGTGGCAATGTAGGATGGAGAAAAGCACCGCGGGGTGGACAGCATGGGGACGTCAGGGAACATGCAGTGGCAATGTAGGATAGGTTTCTGAAAAACATCGCGGGGTGGTGCGCATTGTATGGGTGTGTGTTACATTAGATTCACTAGTAGGAGTGAGAAAAACATCAAGGGGCGGTGCGCATTGTATGGGTGTGTGTTACATTACATTCACTAGTAGGAGTGAGAAAAACATCGCGGGGTGGTGCGCATTGTATGGGTGTGTGTTACATTAGATTCACTAGTAGGAGTGAGAAAAACATCACGGGGTGGTGCGCATTGTATGGGTGTGTGTTACATTACATTCACTACTAGGAGTGAGAAAAACATCACGAGGTGGTGTGAATCGGAGGGTCTGAATTAAGATAGGCAGTGAGTGGCAATGTAGGTTGGAGAAAAGCACCGCGGGGTCGTCAGCATGGGGAGGACAGGAAACATGCAGTGGCAATGTAGGATAGGTTTCTGAAAAACATCGCGGGGTGGTGCGCATTGTATGGGTGTGTGTTACATTAGATTCACTAGTAGGAGAGAGAAAAACATCATGGGGTGGTGCGCATTGTATGGGTGTGTGTTACATTACATTGACTAGTAGGAGTGAGAAAAACATCACGGGGTGGTGCGCATTGTATGGGTGTGTGTTACATTACATTCACTAGTAGGAGTGAGAAAAACATCACGGGGTGGTGCGCATTGTATGGGTGTGTGTTACATTACATTCACTAGTAGGAGTGAGAAAAACATCACGGGGTGGTGTGAATCGGAGGGTCTGAATTAGGATAGGCAGTGATTGGCAATGTAGGATGGAGAAAAGCACCGCGGGGTGGTCAGCATGGGGAGGTAATGGAACATGCAGTGGCAATTTAGGATACGTTTCTGAAAAACATCGCGGGGTGGTGCGCATTTTATGGGTGTGTGTTACATTAGATTCACTAGTAGGAGTGAGAAAAACATCACGGGGTGGTGCGCATTGTATGGATGTGTGTTACATTACATTCACTAGTAGGAATGAGAAAAACATCATGGGGGTTTGTGAATCGGAGGGTCTGAATTAGGATAGGCAGTGAGTGGCAATGTAGGATGGAGAAAAGCACCGCGGGGTGGTCAGCATGGGGATGTCAGGGAACATGCAGTGGCAATGTAGGATAGGTTTCTGAAAAACATCGCGGGGTGGTGCGCATTGTATAGGTGTGTGTTACATTAGATTCACTAGTAGGAGTGAGAAAAACATCATGGGGTGGTGTGAATCGGAGGGTCTGAATTAGGATAGGCAGCGAGTGGCAATGTAGGATGGAGAAAAGCACCGCGGGGTGGTCAGCATGGGGAGGTCAGGGAACATACAGTGGCAATGTAGAATAGGTTTCTGAAAAACATCGCGGGGTGGTGCGCATTGCATGGGTGTGTGTTACATTAGATTCACTAGTAGGAGTGAGAAAAACATCACGGGGCGGTGCGCATTGTATGGGTGTGTGTTACATTACATTCACTAGTAGGAGTGAGAAAAACATCATGTGGTGTTGCGCATTGTATGGGTGTGTGTTACATTACATTCACTAGTAGGAGTGAGAAAAACATCACGGGGTGGTGCGCATTGTATGGGTGTGTGTTACATTACATTCACTAGTAGGAGTGAGAAAAACATCTCGGGGTGGTGTGAATCGGAGGGTCTGAATTAGGATAGGCAGTGATTGGCAATGTAGGATGGAGAAAAGCACCGCGGGGCGGTCAGCATGGGGAGGTAATGGAACATGCAGTGGCAATTTAGGATACGTTTCTGAAAAACATCGCGGGGTGGTGCGCATTGTATGGGTGTGTGTTACATTAGATTCACTAATAGGAATGAGGAAAACATCACTGGGTGGTGCGCATTGTATGGGTGTGTGTTACATTACATTCACTAGTAGGAGTGAGAAAAACATCACGGGGTGGTGCGCAATGTATGGGTGTGTGTTACATTACATTCACTAGTAGGAGTGAGAAAAACATCACGGGGTGGTGCGCATTGTATGGGTGTGTGTTACATTCACTAGTAGGAGTGAGAAAAACATCACGGGGTGGTGAGCATTGTATGGGTGTGTGTTACATTACATTCACTAGTAGGAGTGAGAAAAACATCACGTGGTGGTGCGCATTGTATGGGTGTGTGTTACATTAAATTCACTAGTAGGAGTGAGAAAAACATCACGGGGTGGTGCCCATTGTATGGGTGTGTGTTACATTACATTCACTAGTAGGAGTGAGAAAAACATCACGGGGTGGTGCGCATTGTATGGGTGTGTGTTACATTAGATTCACTAGTAGGAGTGAGAAAAACATCACGGGGTGGTGTGAATCAGATGGTCTGAATTAGGATAGGCAGTGATTGGCAATGTAGGATGGAGAAAAGCACCGCGGGGTGGTCAGCATGGGGAGGTAAGGGAACATGCAGTGGCAATTTAGGATACGTTTCTCAAAAACATCGCGGGGTGGTGCGCATTGTATGGGTGTGTGTTACATTAGATTCACTAGTAGGAGTGAGAAAAACATCACGGGGTGGTGCGCATTGTATGGATGTGTGTTACATTACATTCACTAGTAGGAGTGAGAAAAACATCACAGGGTGGTGTGAATCGGAGGGTCTGAATTAGGATAGGCAGTGAGTGGCAATGTAGGATGGAGAAAATCACCGCGGGGTGGACAGCATGGGGACGTCAGGGAACATGCAGTGGCAATGTAGGATAGGTTTCTGAAAAACATCGCGGGGTGGTGCGCATTGTATGGGTGTGTGTTACATTAGATTCACTAGTAGGAGTGAGAAAAACATCAAGGGGCGGTGCGCATTGTATGGGTGTGTGTTACATTACATTCACTAGTAGGAGTGAGAAAAACATCGCGGGGTGGTGCGCATTGTATGGGTGTGTGTTACATTAGATTCACTAGTAGGAGTGAGAAAAACATCACGGGGTGGTGCGCATTGTATGGGTGTGTGTTACATTACATTCACTACTAGGAGTGAGAAAAACATCACGAGGTGGTGTGAATCGGAGGGTCTGAATTAAGATAGGCAGTGAGTGGCAATGTAGGTTGGAGAAAAGCACCGCGGGGTCGTCAGCATGGGGAGGACAGGGAACATGCAGTGGCAATGTAGGATAGGTTTCTGAAAAACATCGCGGGGTGGTGCGCATTGTATGGGTGTGTGTTACATTAGATTCACTAGTAGGAGAGAGAAAAACATCATGGGGTGGTGCGCATTGTATGGGTGTGTGTTACATTACATTGACTAGTAGGAGTGAGAAAAACATCACGGGGTGGTGCGCATTGTATGGGTGTGTGTTACATTACATTCACTAGTAGGAGTGAGAAAAACATCACGGGGTGGTGCGCATTGTATGGGTGTGTGTTACATTACATTCACTAGTAGGAGTGAGAAAAACATCACGGGGTGGTGTGAATCGGAGGGTCTGAATTAGGATAGGCAGTGATTGGCAATGTAGGATGGAGAAAAGCACCGCGGGGTGGTCAGCATGGGGAGGTAATGGAACATGCAGTGGCAATTTAGGATACGTTTCTGAAAAACATCGCGGGGTGGTGCGCATTTTATGGGTGTGTGTTACATTACATTCACTAGTAGGAGTGAGAAAAACATCACGGGGTGGTGTGAATCGGAGGGTCTGAATTAGGATAGGCAGTGATTGGCAATGTAGGATGGAGAAAAGCACCGCGGGGTGGTCAGCATGGGGAGGTAATGGAACATGCAGTGGCAATTTAGGATACGTTTCTGAAAAACATCGCGGGGTGGTGCGCATTTTATGGGTGTGTGTTACATTAGATTCACTAGTAGGAGTGAGAAAAACATCACGGGGTGGTGCGCATTGTATGGATGTGTGTTACATTACATTCACTAGTAGGAATGAGAAAAACATCATGGGGTTTTGTGAATCGGAGGGTCTGAATTAGGATAGGCAGTGAGTGGCAATGTAGGATGGAGAAAAGCACCGCGGGGTGGTCAGCATGGGGATGTCAGGGAACATGCAGTGGCAATGTAGGATAGGTTTCTGAAAAACATCGCGGGGTGGTGCGCATTGTATAGGTTTGTGTTACATTAGATTCACTAGTAGGAGTGAGAAAAACATCACGGGGCGGTGCGCATTGTATGGGTGTGTGTTACATTACATTCACTAATAGGAGTGAGAAAAACATCATGGGGTGGTGCGCATTGTATGGGTGTGTGTTACATTACATTCACTAGTAGGAGTGAGAAAAACATCACGGGGTTGTGCGCATTGTATGGGTGTGTGTTACATTACATTCACTAGTAGGAGTGAGGAAAACATCACGGGGTGGTGTGCATTGTATGGGTGTGTGTTACATTACATTCACTAGTAGGAGTGAGAAAAACATCACGGGGTGGTGTGAATCGGATGGTCTGAATTAGGATAGGCAGTGAGTGGCAATGTAGGATTGAGAAAAGCACCGCCGTGTGGTCAGCGTGGGGAGGTCAGGGAACATGCAGTGGCAATGTATGATAGGTTTCTGAAAAACATCGCGGGGTGGTGCGCCTTGTATGGGTGTGTGTTACATTAGATTCACTAGTAGGAATGAGGAAAACATCACTGGGTGGTGCGCATTGTATGGGTGTGTGTTACATTACATTCACTAGTAGGAGTGAGAAAAACATCACGGGGTGGTGCGCAATGTATGGGTGTGTGTTACATTACATTCACTAGTAGGAGTGAGAAAAACATCACGGGGTGGTGCGCATTGAATGGGTGTGTGTTACATTCACTAGTAGGAGTGAGAAAAACATCACGGGGTGGTGCGCATTGTATGGGTGTGTGTTACATTACATTCACTAGTAGGAGTGAGAAAAACATCACGGGGTGGTGCGCATTGTATGGGTGTGTGTTACATTACATTCACTAGTAGGAGTGAGAAAAACATCACGGGGTGGTGCCCATTTTATGGGTGTGTGTTACATTACATTCACTAGTAGGAGTGAGAAAAACATCACGGGGTGGTGCGCATTGTATGGGTGTGTGTTACATTACATTCACTAGTAGGAGTGAGAAAAACATCACGGGGTGGTGTGAATCGGATGGTCTGAATTAGGATAGGCAGTGATTGGCAATGTAGGATGGAGAAAAGCAACGCGGGGTGGTCAGCATGGGGAGGTAAGGGAACATGCAGTGGCAATTTAGGATACGTTTCTCAAAAACATCGCGGGGTGGTGCGCATTGTATGGGTGTGTGTTACATTAGATTCACTAGTAGGAGTGAGAAAAACATCACGGGGTGGTGCGCATTGTATGGGTGTGTGTTACATTACATTGACTAGTAGGAGTGAGAAAAACATCACGGGGTGGTGCGCATTGTATGGGTGTGTGTTACATTACATTCACTAGTAGGAGTGAGAAAAACATCACGGGGTGGTGCGCATTGTATGGGTGTGTGTTACATTACATTCACTAGTAGGAGTGAGAAAAACATCACGGGGTGGTGTGAATCGGAGGGTTTGAATTAGGATAGGCAGTGATTGGCAATGTAGGATGGAGAAAAGCACCGCGGGGAGGTCAGCATGGGGAGGTAATGGAACATGCAGTGGCAATTTAGGATACGTTTCTGAAAAACATCGCGGGGTGGTGCGCATTTTATGGGTGTGTGTTACATTAGATTCACTAGTAGGAGTGAGAAAAACATCACGGGGTGGTGCGCATTGTATGGATGTGTGTTACATTACATTCACTACTAGGAGTGAGAAAAACATCATGGGGTGGTGTGAATCGGAGGGTCTGAATTAGGATAGGCAGTGAGTGGCAATGTAGGATGGAGAAAAGCACCGCGGGGTGGTCAGCATGGGGAGGTCAGGGAACATGCAGTGGCAATGTAGGATAGGTTTCTGAAAAACATCACGGGGTGGTGCGCATTGTATGGGTGTGTGTTACATTCACTAGTAGGAGTGAGAAAAACATCACGGGGTGGTGAGCATTGTATGGGTGTGTGTTACATTACATTCACTAGTAGGAGTGAGAAAAACATCACGTGGTGGTGCGCATTGTATGGGTGTGTGTTACATTAAATTCACTAGTAGGAGTGAGAAAAACATCACGGGGTGGTGCCCATTGTATGGGTGTGTGTTACATTACATTCACTAGTAGGAGTGAGAAAAACATCACGGGGTGGTGCGCATTGTATGGGTGTGTGTTACATTACATTCACTAGTAGGAGTGAGAAAAACATCACGGGGTGGTCTGAATCAGATGGTCTGAATTAGGATAGGCAGTGATTGGCAATGTAGGATGGAGAAAAGCACCGCGGGGTGGTCAGCATGGGGAGGTAAGGGAACATGCAGTGGCAATTTAGGATACGTTTCTCAAAAACATCGCGGGGTGGTGCGCATTGTATGGGTGTGTGTTACATTAGATTCACTAGTAGGAGTGAGAAAAACATCACGGGGTGGTGCGCATTGTATGGATGTGTGTTACATTACATTCACTAGTAGGAGTGAGAAAAACATCACAGGGTGGTGTGAATCGGAGGGTCTGAATTAGGATAGGCAGTGAGTGGCAATGTAGGATGGAGAAAAGCACCGCGGGGTGGACAGCATGGGGACGTCAGGGAACATGCAGTGGCAATGTAGGATAGGTTTCTGAAAAACATCGCGGGGTGGTGCGCATTGTATGGGTGTGTGTTACATTAGATTCACTAGTAGGAGTGAGAAAAACATCAAGGGGCGGTGCGCATTGTATGGGTGTGTGTTACATTACATTCACTAGTAGGAGTGAGAAAAACATCGCGGGGTGGTGCGCATTGTATGGGTGTGTGTTACATTAGATTCACTAGTAGGAGTGAGAAAAACATCACGGGGTGGTGCGCATTGTATGGGTGTGTGTTACATTACATTCACTACTAGGAGTGAGAAAAACATCACGAGGTGGTGTGAATCGGAGGGTCTGAATTAAGATAGGCAGTGAGTGGCAATGTAGGTTGGAGAAAAGCACCGCGGGGTCGTCAGCATGGGGAGGACAGGGAACATGCAGTGGCAATGTAGGATAGGTTTCTGAAAAACATCGCGGGGTGGTGCGCATTGTATGGGTGTGTGTTACATTAGATTCACTAGTAGGAGAGAGAAAAACATCATGGGGTGGTGCGCATTGTATGGGTGTGTGTTACATTACATTGACTAGTAGGAGTGAGAAAAACATCACGGGGTGGTGCGCATTGTATGGGTGTGTGTTACATTACATTCACTAGTAGGAGTGAGAAAAACATCACGGGGTGGTGCGCATTGTATGGGTGTGTGTTACATTACATTCACTAGTAGGAGTGAGAAAAACATCACGGGGTGGTGTGAATCGGAGGGTCTGAATTAGGATAGGCAGTGATTGGCAATGTAGGATGGAGAAAAGCACCGCGGGGTGGTCAGCATGGGGAGGTAATGGAACATGCAGTGGCAATTTAGGATTCGTTTCTGAAAAACATCGCGGGGTGGTGCGCATTTTATGGGTGTGTGTTACATTAGATTCACTAGTAGGAGTGAGAAAAACATCACGGGGTGGTGCGCATTGTATGGATGTGTGTTACATTACATTCACTAGTAGGAATGAGAAAAACATCATGGGGTTTTGTGAATCGGAGGGTCTGAATTAGGATAGGCAGTGAGTGGCAATGTAGGATGGAGAAAAGCACCGCGGGGTGGTCAGCATGGGGATGTCAGGGAACATGCAGTGGCAATGTAGGATAGGTTTCTGAAAAACATCGCGGGGTGGTGCGCATTGTATGGGTGTGTGTTACATTAGATTCACTAGTAGGAGTGAGAAAAACATCAAGGGGCGGTGCGCATTGTATGGGTGTTGTTACATTACATTCACTAGTAGGAGTGAGAAAAACATCGCGGGGTGGTGCGCATTGTATGGGTGTGTGTTACATTACATTCACTAGTAGGAGTGAGAAAAACATCACGGGGTGGTGCGCATTGTATGGGTGTGTGTTACATTACATTCACTAGTAGGAGTGAGAAAAACATCACGGGGTGGTGTGAATCGGAGGGTCTGAATTAGGATAGGCAGTGATTGGCAATGTAGGATGGAGAAAAGCACCGCGGGGTGGTCAGCATGGGGAGGTAATGGAACATGCAGTGGCAATTTAGGATACGTTTCTGAAAAACATCGCGGGGTGGTGCGCATTTTATGGGTGTGTGTTACATTAGATTCACTAGTAGGAGTGAGAAAAACATCACGGGGTGGTGCGCATTGTATGGATGTGTGTTACATTACATTCACTAGTAGGAATGAGAAAAACATCATGGGGTTTTGTGAATCGGAGGGTCTGAATTAGGATAGGCAGTGAGTGGCAATGTAGGATGGAGAAAAGCACCACGGGGTGGTCAGCATGGGGATGTCAGGGAACATGCAGTGGCAATGTAGGATAGGTTTCTGAAAAACATCGCGGGGTGGTGCGCATTGTATAGGTGTGTGTTACATTAGATTCACTAGTAGGAGTGAGAAAAACATCACGGGGCGGTGCGCATTGTATGGGTGTGTGTTACATTACATTCACTAATAGGAGTGAGAAAAACATCACGGGGTGGTGCGCATTGTATGGGTGTGTGTTACATTACATTCACTAGTAGGAGTGAGAAAAACATCACGGGGTTGTGCGCATTGTATGGGTGTGTGTTACATTACATTCACTAGTAGGAGTGAGGAAAACATCACGGGGTGGTGTGCATTGTATGGGTGTGTGTTACATTACATTCACTAGTAGGAGTGAGAAAAACATCACGGGGTGGTGTGAATCGGATGGTCTGAATTAGGATAGGCAGTGAGTGGCAATGTAGGATTGAGAAAAGCACCGCCGTGTGGTCAGCGTGGGGAGGTCAGGGAACATGCAGTGGCAATGTATGATAGGTTTCTGAAAAACATCGCGGGGTGGTGCGCCTTGTATGGGTGTGTGTTACATTAGATTCACTAGTAGGAATGAGGAAAACATCACTGGGTGGTGCGCATTGTATGGGTGTGTGTTACATTACATTCACTAGTAGGAGTGAGAAAAACATCACGGGGTGGTGCGCAATGTATGGGTGTGTGTTACATTACATTCACTAGTAGGAGTGAGAAAAACATCACGGGGTGGTGCGCATTGAATGGGTGTGTGTTACATTCACTAGTAGGAGTGAGAAAAACATCACGGGGTGGTGCGCATTGTATGGGTGTGTGTTACATTACATTCACTAGTAGGAGTGAGAAAAACATCACGGGGTGGTGCGCATTGTATGGGTGTGTGTTACATTACATTCACTAGTAGGAGTGAGAAAAACATCACGGGGTGGTGCCCATTGTATGGGTGTGTGTTACATTACATTCACTAGTAGGAGTGAGAAAAACATCACGGGGTGGTGCGCATTGTATGGGTGTGTGTTACATTACATTCACTAGTAGGAGTGAGAAAAACATCACGGGGTGGTGTGAATCGGATGGTCTGAATTAGGATAGGCAGTGATTGGCAATGTAGGATGGAGAAAAGCACCGCGGGGTGGTCTGCATGGGGAGGTAAGGGAACATGCAGTGGCAATTTAGGATACGTTTCTCAAAAACATCGCGGGGTGGTGCGCATTGTATGGGTGTGTGTTACATTAGATTCACTAGTAGGAGTGAGAAAAACATCACGGGGTGGTGCGCATTGTATGGGTGTGTGTTACATTACATTCACTAGTAGGAGTGAGAAAAACATCACGGGGTGGTGCGCATTGTATGGGTGTGTGTTACATTACATTCACTAGTAGGAGTGAGAAAAACATCACGGGGTGGTGTGAATCGGAGGGTTTGAATTAGGATAGGCAGTGATTGGCAATGTAGGATGGAGAAAAGCACCGCGGGGAGGTCAGCATGGGGAGGTAATGGAACATGCAGTGGCAATTTAGGATACGTTTCTGAAAAACATCGCGGGGTGGTGCGCATTTTATGGGTGTGTGTTACATTAGATTCACTAGTAGGAGTGAGAAAAACATCACGGGGTGGTGCGCATTGTATGGATGTGTGTTACATTACATTCACTACTAGGAGTGAGAAAAACATCATGGGGTGGTGTGAATCGGAGGGTCTGAATTAGGATAGGCAGTGAGTGGCAATGTAGGATGGAGAAAAGCACCGCGGGGTGGTCAGCATGGGGAGGTCAGGGAACATGCAGTGGCAATGTAGGATAGGTTTCTGAAAAAGATCGCGGGGTGGTGCGCATTGTATGGGTGTGTGTTACATTAGATTCACTAGTAGGAGTGAGAAAAACATCACGGGGCGGTGCGCATTGTATGGGTGTGTGTTACATTACATTCACTAGTAGGAGTGAGAAAAACATCAGCGGGTGGTGCGCATTGTATGGCTGTGTGTTACATTACATTCACTAGTAGGAGTGAGGAAAACATCACGGGGTGGTGCGCATTGTATGGGTGTGTGTTACATTACATTCACTACTAGGAGTGAGAAAAACATCACGGGGTGGTGTGAATCGGATGGTCTGAATTAGGATAGGCAGTGAGTGGCAATGTAGGATGGAGAAAAGCACGGTGGGGTGGTCAGCGTGGGGAGGTCAGGGAACATGCAGTGGGAATGTAGGATAGGTTTCTGAAAAGCATTGCGGGGTGTGGCGCCTTGTATGGGTGTGTGTTACATTAGATTCACTAGTAGGAGTGAGGAAAACATCACTGGGTGGTGCGCATTGTATGGGTGTGTGTTACATTAGATTCACTAGTAGGAGTGAGAAAAACATCAGGGGGTGGTGCGCATTGTATGGGTGTGTGTTACATTACATTCACTAGTAGGAGTGAGAAAAACATCACGGGGTGGTGTGAATCGGAGGGTCTGAATTAAGATAGGCAGTGAGTGGCAATGTAGGTTGGAGAAAAGCCCCGCGGGGTGGTCAGCATGGGGAGGTCAGGGAACATGCAGTGGCAATGTAGGGTAGGTTTCTGAAAAACATCGCGGGGTGGTGCGCATTGTATGGGTGTGTGTTACATTAGATTCACTAGTAGGAGTGAGGAAAACATCACTGGGTGGTGCGCATTGTATGGGTGTGTGTTACATTACATTCACTAGTAGGAGTGAGAAAAACATCACGGGGTGGTGCGCATTGTATGGGTGTGTGTTACATTACATTCACTAGTAGGAGTGAGAAAATCATCACGGGGTGGTGCGCATTGTATGGGTGTGTGTTACATTACATTCACTAGTAGGAGTGAGAAAAACATCACGGGGTGGTGCGCATTGTATGGGTGTGTGTTACATTACATTCACTAGTAGGAGTGAGAAAAACATCACGGGGTGGTGCGCATTGTATGGGTGTGTGTTACATTACATTCACTACTAGGAGTGAGAAAAACATCACGGGGTGGTGTGAATCGGAGGGTCTGAATTAGGATAGGCAGTGATTGGCAATGTAGGATGGAGAAAAGCACCGCGGGGTGGTCAGCACGGGGAGGTAAGGGAACATGCAGTGGCAATTTAGGATACGTTTCTGAAAAACATCGCGGGGTGGTGCGCATTGTATGGGTGTGTGTTACATTACATTCACTAGTAGGAGTGAGAAAAACATCACGGGGCGGTGCGCATTGTATGGGTGTGTGTTACATTACATTCACTAACAGGAGTGAGAAAAACATCACGGGGTGGTGTGAATCGGAGGGTCTGAATTAGGATAGGGAGTGAGTGGCAATGTAGGATGGAGAATAGCACCGCGGGGTGGTCAGCATGGGGAGGTCAGGGAACATGCAGTGGCAATGTAGGATAGGTTTCTGAAAAACATCGCGGGGTGGTGCGCATTGTATGGGTGTGTGTTACACTAGATTCACTAGTAGGAGTGAGAAAAACATCACGGGGTGGTGCGCATTGTATGGGTGTGTGTTACATTACATTCACTAGTAGGAGTGAGAAAAACATCACGGGGTGGTGCGCCTTGTATGGGTGTGTGTTACATTAGATTCACTAGTAGGAGTGAGGAAAACATCACTGGGTGGTGCGCATTGTATGGGTGTGTGTTACATTACATTCACTAGTAGGAGTGAGAAAAACATCACAGGGTGGTGCGCATTGTATGGGTGTGTGTTACATTACATTCACTAGTAGGAGTGAGAAAAACATCACGGGGTGGTGCGCATTGTATGGGTGTGTGTTACATTACATTCACTACTTGGAGTGAGAAAAACATCACGGGGTGGTGTGAATTGGAGGGTCTGTATTAGGATAGGCAGTGAGTGGCAATGTAGGATGGAGAAAAGCACCGCGGTGTGGTCAGCATGGGGAGGTCAGGGAACATGCAGTGGCAATGTAGGATAGGTTTCTGAAAAACATCGCGGGGTGGTGCGCATTGCATGGGTGTGTGTTACATTACATTCACTAGTAGGAGTGAGAAAAACATCACGGGGCGGTGCGCATTGTATGGGTGTGTGTTACATTACATTCACTAGTAGGAGTGAGAAAAACATCACGGGGTGGTGCGCATTGTATGGGTGTGTGTTACGTTACATTCTCTAATAGGAGTGAGAAAAACATCACGGGGTGGTGCGCATTGTATGGGTGTGTGTTACATTACATTCACTAGTAGGAGTGAGAAAAACATCACGGGGTGGTGCGCATTGTATGGGTGTGTGTTACATTACATTCACTAGTAGGAGTGAGAAAAACATCACGGGGTGGTGCGCATTGTATGGGTGTGTGTTACATTACATTCACTAGTAGGAGTGAGAAAAACATCACGGGGTGGTGCGCATTGTATGGGTGTGTGTTACATTACCTTCACTAGTAGGAGTGAAAAAAACATCACGGGGTGGTGCGCATTGTATTGGTGTGTGTTACATTACATTCACTAGTAGGAGTGAGAAAAACATCACGGGGTGGTGCGCATTGTATGGGTGTGTGTTACATTACATTCACAACTATGAGTGAGAAAAACATCATGGGGTGGTGTGAATCGGAGGGTCTGAATTAGGATAGGCAGTGATTGGCAATGTAGGATGGAGAAAAGCACCGCGGGGTGGTCAGCATGGGGAGGTAAGGGAACATGCATTGGCAATTTAGGATACGTTTCTGAAAAACATCGCGGGGTGGTGCGCATTGCATGGGTGTGTGTTACATTACATTCACTAGTAGGAGTGAGAAAAACATCACGGGGCGGTGCGCATTGTATGGGTGTGTGTTACATTACATTCACTAACAGGAGTGAGAAAAACATCACGGGGTGGTGCGCATTGTATGGGTGTGTGTTACATTACATTCACCAGTAGGAGTGAGAAAAACATCACGGGGTGGTGTGAATCGGAGGGTCTGAATTAGGATAGGCAGTGATTGGCAATGTAGGATGGAGAAAAGCACGGCGGGGTGGTCAGCATGGGGAGGTAAGGGAACATGCAGTGGCAATTTAGGATACGTTTCTGAAAAACATCGCGGGGTGGTGCGCATTGTATGGGTGTGTGTTACATTACATTCACTACTAGGAGTGAGAAAAACATCACGGGGTGATGTGAATCCGAGGGTCTGAATTAAGATAGGCAGTGAGTGGCAATGTAGGTTGGAGAAAAGCACCGCGGGGTGGTCAGCATGGGTAGGTCAGGGAACATGCAGTGGCAATGTAGGATGGGTTTCTGAAAAACATCGCGGGGTGGTGCGCATTGTATGGGTGTGTGTTACATTAGATTCACTAGTAGGAGTGAGAAAAACATCACGGGTTGGTGCGCATTGTATGGGTGTGTGTTACATTACATTCACTACTAGGAGTGAAAAAAACATCACGGGGTGATGTGAATCGGAGGGTCTGAATTAAGATAGGCAGTGAGTGGCAATGTAGGTTGGAGAAAAGCACCGCGGGTTGGTCAGCATGGGGAGGTCACGGAACATGCAGTGGCAATGTAGGATAGGTTTCTGAAAAACATCGCGGGTTGGTGCGCATTGTATGGGTGTGTGTTACATTAGATTCACTAGTAGGAGTGAGAAAAACATCATGGGGTGGTGCACATTGTATGGGTGTGTGTTACATTACATTCACTAGTAGGAGTGAGAAAAACATCACGGGGTGGTGCGCATTGTATGGGTGTGTGTTACATTACATTCACTATTAGGAGTGAGAAAAACATCAGGGGGTGGTGCGCATTGTATGGGTGTGTGTTACATTACATTCAGTAGTAGGAGTGAGAAAAACATCACGGGGTGGTGTGAATCGGAGGGTCTGAATTAAGATAGGCAGTGAGTGGCAATGTAGGTTGGAGAAAAGCACCGCGGGGTGGTCAGCATGGGGAGGTCAGGGAACATGCAGTGGCAATGTAGGGTAGGTTTCTGAAAAACATCGCGGGGTTGTGCGCATTGTATGTGTGTGTGTTATATTAGATTCACTAGTAGGAGTGAGGAAAACATCACTGGGTGGTGCGCATTGTATGGGTGTGTGTTACATTACATTCACTAGTAGGAGTGAGAAAAACATCACGGGGTGGTTCGCATTGTATGGGTGTGTGTTACATTACATTCACTAGTAGGAGTGAGAAAAACATCACGGGGTGGTGCGCACTGTATGGGTGTGTGTTACATTACATTCACTAGTAGGAGTGAGAAAAACATCACGGGGTGGTGCGCATTGTATGGGTGTGTGTTACATTACATTCACTAGTAGGAGTGAGAAAAACATCACGGGGTGGTGCGCATTGTATGGGTGTGTGTTACATTACCTTCACTAGTAGGAGTGAGAAAAACATCACGGGGTGGTGCGCATTGTATGGGTGTGTGTTACATTACATTCACTACTAGGAGTGAGAAAAACATCACGGGGTGGTGTGAATCGGAGGGTCTGAATTAGGATAGGCAGTGATTGGCAATGTAGGATGGAGAAAAGCACCGCGGGGTGGTCAACATGGGGAGGTAAGGGAACATGCAGTGGCAATTTAGGATACGTTTCTGAAAAACATCGCGGGGTGGTGCGCATTGTATGGGTGTGTGTTACATTACATTCACTAGTAGGAGTGAGAAAAACATCACGGGGCGGTGCGCATTGTATGGGTGTGTGTTACATTACATTCACTAACAGGAGTGAGAAAAACATCACGGGGTGGTGTGAATCGGAGTGTCTTAATTAGGATAGGTAGTGAGTGGCAATGTAGGATGGAGAAAAGCACCGCGGGGTGCTCAGCATGGGGAGGTCAGGGAACATGCAGTGGCAATGTAGGATAGGTTTCTGAAAAACATCGCGGGGTGGTGCGCATTGTATGGGTGTGTGTTACACTAGATTCACTAGTAGGAGTGAGAAAAACATCAGGGGGCGGTGCGCATGGTATGGGTGTGTGTTACATTACATTCACTAGTAGGAGTGAGAAAAACATCACGGGGTGGTGCGCATTGTATGGGTGTGTGTTACATTACATTCACTAGTAGGAGTGAGGAAAACATCACGGGGTGGTGCGCATTGCATGGGTGTGTGTTACATTACATTCACTACTAGGAGTGAGAAAAACATCACGGGGTGGTGTGAATCGGATGGTCTGAATTAGGATAGGCAGTGAGTGGCAATGTAGGATGGAGAAAAGCACGGCGGGGTGGTCAGCGTGGGGAGGTCAGGGAACATGCAGTGGCAATGTAGGATAGGTTTCTGAAAAACATCGCGGGGTGGTGCGCCTTGTATGGGTGTGTGTTCCATTAGATTCACTAGTAGGAGTGAGGAAAACATCACTGGGTGGTGCGCATTGTATGGGTGTGTGTTACATTACATTCACTAGTAGGAGTGAGAAAAACATCATGGGGTGGTGCGCATTGTATGGGTGTGTGTTACATTACATTCACTAGTAGGAGTGAGAAAAACATCACGGGGTGGTGCGCATTGTATGGGTGTGTGTTACATTACATTCACTACTTGGAGTGAGAAAAACATCACGGGGTGGTGTGAAGTGGAGGGTCTGAATTAGGATAGGCAGTGAGTGGCAATGTAGGATGGAGAAAAGCACCGCGGTGTGGTCAGCATGGGGAGGTCAGGGAACATGCAGTGGCAATGTAGGATAGGTTTCTGAAAAACATCGCGGGGTGGTGCGCATTGTATGGGTGTGTGTTACATTACATTCACTAGTAGGAGTGAGAAAAACATCATGGGGTGGTGCACATTGTATGGGTGTGTGTTACATTACATTCACTAGTAGGAGTGAGAAAAACATCACGGGGTGGTGCGCCTTGTATGGGTGTGTGTTACATTAGATTCACTAGTAGGAGTGAGGAAAACATCACTGGGTGGTGCGCATTGTATGGGTGTGTGTTACATTACATTCACTAGTAGGAGTGAGAAAAACATCACAGGGTGGTGCGCATTGTATGGGTGTGTGTTACATTACATTCACTAGTAGGAGTGAGAAAAACATCACGGGGTGGTGCGCATTGTATGGGTGTGTGTTACATTACATTCACTACTTGGAGTGAGAAAAACATCACGGGGTGGTGTGAATTGGAGGGTCTGTATTAGGATAGGCAGTGAGTGGCAATGTAGGATGGAGAAAAGCACCGCGGTGTGGTCAGCATGGGGAGGTCAGGGAACATGCAGTGGCAATGTAGGATAGGTTTCTGAAAAACATCGCGGGGTGGTGCGCATTGCATGGGTGTGTGTTACATTACATTCACTAGTAGGAGTGAGAAAAACATCACGGGGCGGTGCGCATTGTATGGGTGTGTGTTACATTACATTCACTAGTAGGAGTGAGAAAAACATCACGGGGTGGTGCGCATTGTATGGGTGTGTGTTACGTTACATTCTCTAATAGGAGTGAGAAAAACATCACGGGGTGGTGCGCATTGTATGGGTGTGTGTTACATTACATTCACTAGTAGGAGTGAGAAAAACATCACGGGGTGGTGCGCATTGTATGGGTGTGTGTTACATTACATTCACTAGTAGGAGTGAGAAAAACATCACGGGGTGGTGCGCATTGTATGGGTGTGTGTTACATTACATTCACTAGTAGGAATGAGAAAAACATCACGGGGTGGTGCGCATTGTATGGGTGTGTGTTACATTACCTTCACTAGTAGGAGTGAAAAAAACATCACGGGGTGGTGCGCATTGTATTGGTGTGTGTTACATTACATTCACTAGTAGGAGTGAGAAAAACATCACGGGGTGGTGCGCATTGTATGGGTGTGTGTTACATTACATTCACAACTATGAGTGAGAAAAACATCATGGGGTGGTGTGAATCGGAGGGTCTGAATTAGGATAGGCAGTGATTGGCAATGTAGGATGGAGAAAAGCACCGCGGGGTGGTCAGCATGGGGAGGTAAGGGAACATGCATTGGCAATTTAGGATACGTTTCTGAAAAACATCGCGGGGTGGTGCGCATTGCATGGGTGTGTGTTACATTACATTCACTAGTAGGAGTGAGAAAAACATCACGGGGCGGTGCGCATTGTATGGGTGTGTGTTACATTACATTCACTAACAGGAGTGAGAAAAACATCACGGGGTGGTGCGCATTGTATGGGTGTGTGTTACATTACATTCACCAGTAGGAGTGAGAAAAACATCACGGGGTGGTGTGAATCGGAGGGTCTGAATTAGGATAGGCAGTGATTGGCAATGTAGGATGGAGAAAAGCACGGCGGGGTGGTCAGCATGGGGAGGTAAGGGAACATGCAGTGGCAATTTAGGATACGTTTCTGAAAAACATCGCGGGGTGGTGCGCATTGTATGGGTGTGTGTTACATTACATTCACTACTAGGAGTGAGAAAAACATCACGGGGTGATGTGAATCCGAGGGTCTGAATTAAGATAGGCAGTGAGTGGCAATGTAGGTTGGAGAAAAGCACCGCGGGGTGGTCAGCATGGGTAGGTCAGGGAACATGCAGTGGCAATGTAGGATGGGTTTCTGAAAAACATCGCGGGGTGGTGCGCATTGTATGGGTGTGTGTTACATTAGATTCACTAGTAGGAGTGAGAAAAACATCACGGGTTGGTGCGCATTGTATGGGTGTGTGTTACATTACATTCACTACTAGGAGTGAAAAAAACATCACGGGGTGATGTGAATCGGAGGGTCTGAATTAAGATAGGCAGTGAGTGGCAATGTAGGTTGGAGAAAAGCACCGCGGGTTGGTCAGCATGGGGAGGTCACGGAACATGCAGTGGCAATGTAGGATAGGTTTCTGAAAAACATCGCGGGTTGGTGCGCATTGTATGGGTGTGTGTTACATTAGATTCACTAGTAGGAGTGAGAAAAACATCATGGGGTGGTGCACATTGTATGGGTGTGTGTTACATTACATTCACTAGTAGGAGTGAGAAAAACATCACGGGGTGGTGCGCATTGTATGGGTGTGTGTTACATTACATTCACTAGTAGGAGTGAGAAAAACATCAGGGGGTGGTGCGCATTGTATGGGTGTGTGTTACATTACATTCAGTAGTAGGAGTGAGAAAAACATCACGGGGTGGTGTGAATCGGAGGGTCTGAATTAAGATAGGCAGTGAGTGGCAATGTAGGTTGGAGAAAAGCACCGCGGGGTGGTCAGCATGGGGAGGTCAGGGAACATGCAGTGGCAATGTAGGGTAGGTTTCTGAAAAACATCGCGGGGTTGTGCGCATTGTATGTGTGTGTGTTACATTAGATTCACTAGTAGGAGTGAGGAAAACATCACTGGGTGGTGCGCATTGTATGGGTGTGTGTTACATTACATTCACTAGTAGGAGTGAGAAAAACATCACGGGGTGGTTCGCATTGTATGGGTGTGTGTTACATTACATTCACTAGTAGGAGTGAGAAAAACATCACGGGGTGGTGCGCACTGTATGGGTGTGTGTTACATTACATTCACTAGTAGGAGTGAGAAAAACATCACGGGGTGGTGCGCATTGTATGGGTGTGTGTTACATTACATTCACTAGTAGGAGTGAGAAAAACATCACGGGGTGGTGCGCATTGTATGGGTGTGTGTTACATTACCTTCACTAGTAGGAGTGAGAAAAACATCACGGGGTGGTGCGCATTGTATGGGTGTGTGTTACATTACATTCACTACTAGGAGTGAGAAAAACATCACGGGGTGGTGTGAATCGGAGGGTCTGAATTAGGATAGGCAGTGATTGGCAATGTAGGATGGAGAAAAGCACCGCGGGGTGGTCAACATGGGGAGGTAAAGGAACATGCAGTGGCAATTTAGGATACGTTTCTGAAAAACATCGCGGGGTGGTGCGCATTGTATGGGTGTGTGTTACATTACATTCACTAGTAGGAGTGAGAAAAACATCACGGGGCGGTGCGCATTGTATGGGTGTGTGTTACATTACATTCACTAACAGGAGTGAGAAAAACATCACGGGGTGGTGTGAATCGGAGTGTCTTAATTAGGATAGGGAGTGAGTGGCAATGTAGGATGGAGAAAAGCACCGCGGGGTGCTCAGCATGGGGAGGTCAGGGAACATGCAGTGGCAATGTAGGATAGGTTTCTGAAAAACATCGCGGGGTGGTGCGCATTGTATGGGTGTGTGTTACACTAGATTCACTAGTAGGAGTGAGAAAAACATCAGGGGGCGGTGCGCATGGTATGGGTGTGTGTTACATTACATTCACTAGTAGGAGTGAGAAAAACATCACGGGGTGGTGCGCATTGTATGGGTGTGTGTTACATTACATTCACTAGTAGGAGTGAGGAAAACATCACGGGGTGGTGCGCATTGCATGGGTGTGTGTTACATTACATTCACTACTAGGAGTGAGAAAAACATCACGGGGTGGTGTGAATCGGATGGTCTGAATTAGGATAGGCAGTGAGTGGCAATGTAGGATGGAGAAAAGCACGGCGGGGTGGTCAGCGTGGGGAGGTCAGGGAACATGCAGTGGCAATGTAGGATAGGTTTCTGAAAAACATCGCGGGGTGGTGCGCCTTGTATGGGTGTGTGTTCCATTAGATTCACTAGTAGGAGTGAGGAAAACATCACTGGGTGGTGCGCATTGTATGGGTGTGTGTTACATTACATTCACTAGTAGGAGTGAGAAAAACATCATGGGGTGGTGCGCATTGTATGGGTGTGTGTTACATTACATTCACTAGTAGGAGTGAGAAAAACATCACGGGGTGGTGCGCATTGTATGGGTGTGTGTTACATTACATTCACTACTTGGAGTGAGAAAAACATCACGGGGTGGTGTGAAGTGGAGGGTCTGAATTAGGATAGGCAGTGAGTGGCAATGTAGGATGGAGAAAAGCACCGCGGTGTGGTCAGCATGGGGAGGTCAGGGAACATGCAGTGGCAATGTAGGATAGGTTTCTGAAAAACATCGCGGGGTGGTGCGCATTGTATGGGTGTGTGTTACATTACATTCACTAGTAGGAGTGAGAAAAACATCATGGGGTGGTGCACATTGTATGGGTGTGTGTTACATTACATTCACTAGTAGGAGTGAGAAAAACATCACGGGGTGGTGCGCATTGTATGGGTGTGTGTTACATTACATTCACTAGTAGGAGTGAGAAAAACATCAGGGGGTGGTGCGCATTGTATGGGTGTGTGTTACATTACATTCAGTAGTAGGAGTGAGAAAAACATCACGGGGTGGTGTGAATCGGAGGGTCTGAATTAAGATAGGCAGTGAGTGGCAATGTAGGTTGGAGAAAAGCACCGCGGGGTGGTCAGCATGGGGAGGTCAGGGAACATGCAGTGGCAATGTAGGGTAGGTTTCTGAAAAACATCGCGGGGTTGTGCGCATTGTATGTGTGTGTGTTACATTAGATTCACTAGTAGGAGTGAGGAAAACATCACTGGGTGGTGCGCATTGTATGGGTGTGTGTTACATTACATTCACTAGTAGGAGTGAGAAAAACATCACGGGGTGGTTCGCATTGTATGGGTGTGTGTTACATTACATTCACTAGTAGGAGTGAGAAAAACATCACGGGGTGGTGCGCACTGTATGGGTGTGTGTTACATTACATTCACTAGTAGGAGTGAGAAAAACATCACGGGGTGGTGCGCATTGTATGGGTGTGTGTTACATTACATTCACTAGTAGGAGTGAGAAAAACATCACGGGGTGGTGCGCATTGTATGGGTGTGTGTTACATTACCTTCACTAGTAGGAGTGAGAAAAACATCACGGGGTGGTGCGCATTGTATGGGTGTGTGTTACATTACATTCACTACTAGGAGTGAGAAAAACATCACGGGGTGGTGTGAATCGGAGGGTCTGAATTAGGATAGGCAGTGATTGGCAATGTAGGATGGAGAAAAGCACCGCGGGGTGGTCAACATGGGGAGGTAAGGGAACATGCAGTGGCAATTTAGGATACGTTTCTGAAAAACATCGCGGGGTGGTGCGCATTGTATGGGTGTGTGTTACATTACATTCACTAGTAGGAGTGAGAAAAACATCACGGGGCGGTGCGCATTGTATGGGTGTGTGTTACATTACATTCACTAACAGGAGTGAGAAAAACATCACGGGGTGGTGTGAATCGGAGTGTCTTAATTAGGATAGGGAGTGAGTGGCAATGTAGGATGGAGAAAAGCACCGCGGGGTGCTCAGCATGGGGAGGTCAGGGAACATGCAGTGGCAATGTAGGATAGGTTTCTGAAAAACATCGCGGGGTGGTGCGCATTGTATGGGTGTGTGTTACACTAGATTCACTAGTAGGAGTGAGAAAAACATCAGGGGGCGGTGCGCATGGTATGGGTGTGTGTTACATTACATTCACTAGTAGGAGTGAGAAAAACATCACGGGGTGGTGCGCATTGTATGGGTGTGTGTTACATTACATTCACTAGTAGGAGTGAGGAAAACATCACGGGGTGGTGCGCATTGCATGGGTGTGTGTTACATTACATTCACTACTAGGAGTGAGAAAAACATCACGGGGTGGTGTGAATCGGATGGTCTGAATTAGGATAGGCAGTGAGTGGCAATGTAGGATGGAGAAAAGCACGGCGGGGTGGTCAGCGTGGGGAGGTCAGGGAACATGCAGTGGCAATGTAGGATAGGTTTCTGAAAAACATCGCGGGGTGGTGCGCCTTGTATGGGTGTGTGTTCCATTAGATTCACTAGTAGGAGTGAGGAAAACATCACTGGGTGGTGCGCATTGTATGGGTGTGTGTTACATTACATTCACTAGTAGGAGTGAGAAAAACATCATGGGGTGGTGCGCATTGTATGGGTGTGTGTTACATTACATTCACTAGTAGGAGTGAGAAAAACATCACGGGGTGGTGCGCATTGTATGGGTGTGTGTTACATTACATTCACTACTTGGAGTGAGAAAAACATCACGGGGTGGTGTGAAGTGGAGGGTCTGAATTAGGATAGGCAGTGAGTGGCAATGTAGGATGGAGAAAAGCACCACGGTGTGGTCAGCATGGGGAGGTCAGGGAACATGCAGTGGCAATGTAGGATAGGTTTCTGAAAAACATCGCGGGGTGGTGCGCATTGCATGGGTGTGTGTTACATTACCTTCTCTAATAGGAGTGAGAAAAACATCACGGGGTGGTGCGCACTGTATGGGTGTGTGTTACATTACATTCACTAACAGGAGTGAGAAAAACATCACGGGGTGGTGTGAATCGGAGGGTCTGAATTAGGATAGGGAGTGAGTGGCAATGTAGGATGGAGAATAGCACCGCGGGGTGGTCAGCATGGGGAGGTCAGGGAACATGCAGTGGCAATGTAGGATAGGTTTCTGAAAAACATCGCGGGGTGGTGCGCATTGTATGGGTGTGTGTTACACTAGATTCACTAGTAGGAGTGAGAAAAACATCACGGGGCGGTGCGCATTGTATGGGTGTGTGTTACATTACATTCACTAGTAGGAGTGAGAAAAACATCACGGGGTGGTGCGCCTTGTATGGGTGTGTGTTACATTAGATTCACTAGTAGGAGTGAAGAAAACATCACTGGGTGGTGCGCATTGTATGGGTGTGTGTTACATTACATTCACTAGTAGGAGTGAGAAAAACATCACAGGGTGGTGCGCATTGTATGGGTGTGTGTTACATTACATTCACTAGTAGGAGTGAGAAAAACATCACGGGGTGGTGCGCATTGTATGGGTGTGTGTTACATTACATTCACTACTTGGAGTGAGAAAAACATCACGGGGTGGTGTGAATTGGAGGGTCTGAATTAGGATAGGCAGTGAGTGGCAATGTAGGATGGAGAAAAGCACCGCGGTGTGGTCAGCATGGGGAGGTCAGGGAACATGCAGTGGCAATGTAGGATAGGTTTCTGAAAAACATCGCGGGGTGGTGCGCATTGCATGGGTGTGTGTTACATTACATTCACTAGTAGGAGTGAGAAAAACATCACGGGGCGGTGCGCATTGTATGGGTGTGTGTTACATTACATTCACTAGTAGGAGTGAGAAAAACATCACGGGGTGGTGCGCATTGTATGGGTGTGTGTTACGTTACATTCTCTAATAGGAGTGAGAAAAACATCACGGGGTGGTGCGCATTGTATGGGTGTGTGTTACATTACATTCACTAGTAGGAGTGAGAAAAACATCACGGGGTGGTGCGCATTGTATGGGTGTGTGTTACATTACATTCACTAGTAGGAGTGAGAAAAACATCACGGGGTGGTGCGCATTGTATGGGTGTGTATTACATTACATTCACTAGTAGGAGTGAGAAAAACATCACGGGGTGGTGCGCATTGTATGGGTGTGTGTTACATTACCTTCACTAGTAGGAGTGAAAAAAACATCACGGGGTGGTGCGCATTGTATTGGTGTGTGTTACATTACATTCACTAGTAGGAGTGAGAAAAACATCACGGGGTGGTGCGCATTGTATGGGTGTGTGTTACATTACATTCACTACTATGAGTGAGAAAAACATCACGGGGTGGTGTGAATCGGAGGGTCTGAATTAGGATAGGCAGTGATTGGCAATGTAGGATGGAGAAAAGCACCGCGGGGTGGTCAGCATGGGGAGGTAAGGGAACATGCAGTGGCAATTTAGGATACGTTTCTAAAAACATCGCGGGGTGGTGCGCATTGCATGGGTGTGTGTTACATTACATTCACTAGTAGGAGTGAGAAAAACATAACGGGGCGGTGCGCATTGTATGGGTGTGTGTTACATTACATTCACTAACAGGAGTGAGAAAAACATCACGGGGTGGTGCGCATTGTATGGGTGTGTGTTACATTACATTCACCAGTAGGAGTGAGAAAAACATCACGGGGTGGTGTGAATCGGAGGGTCTGAATTAGGATAGGCAGTGATTGGCAATGTAGGATGGAGAAAAGCACCGCGGGGTGGTCAGCATGGGGAGGTAAGGGAACATGCAGTGGCAATTTAGGATACGTTTCTGAAAAACATCGCGGGGTGGTGCGCATTGTATGGGTGTGTGTTACATTACATTCACTACTAGGAGTGAGAAAAACATCACGGGGTGATGTGAATCGGAGGGTCTGAATTAAGATAGGCAGTGAGTGGCAATGTAGGTTGGAGAAAAGCACCGCGGGGTGGTCAGCATGGGTAGGTCAGGGAACATGCAGTGGCAATGTAGGATGGGTTTCTGAAAAACATCGCGGGGTGGTGCGCATTGTATGGGTGTGTGTTACATTAGATTCACTAGTAGGAGTGAGAAAAACATCACGGGTTGGTGCGCATTGTATGGGTGTGTGTTACATTACATTCACTACTAGGAGTGAAAAAAACATCACGGGGTGATGTGAATCGGAGGGTCTGAATTAAGATAGGCAGTGAGTGGCAATGTAGGTTGGAGAAAAGCACCGCGGGTTGGTCAGCATGGGGAGGTCACGGAACATGCAGTGGCAATGTAGGATAGGTTTCTGAAAAACATCGCGGGTTGGTGCGCATTGTATGGGTGTGTGTTACATTAGATTCACTAGTAGGAGTGAGAAAAACATCATGGGGTGGTGCGCATTGTATGGGTGTGTGTTACATTACATTCACTAGTAGGAGTGAGAAAAACATCACGGGGTGGTGCGCATTGTATGGGTGTGTGTTACATTACATTCACTAGTAGGAGTGAGAAAAACATCAGGGGGTGGTGCGCATTGTATGGGTGTGTGTTACATTACATTCAGTAGTAGGAGTGAGAAAAACATCACGGGGTGGTGTGAATCGGAGGGTCTGAATTAGGATAGGCAGTGATTGGCAATGTAGGATGGAGAAAAGCACCGCGGGGTGGTCAGCATGGGGAGGTAAGGGAACATGCAGTGGCAATTTAGGATACGTTTCTGAAAAACATCGCGGGGTGGTGCGCATTGCATGGGTGTGTGTTACATTACATTCACTAGTAGGAGTGAGAAAAACATAACGGGGCGGTGCGCATTGTATGGGTGTGTGTTACATTACATTCACTAACAGGAGTGAGAAAAACATCACGGGGTGGTGCGCATTGTATGGGTGTGTGTTACATTACATTCACCAGTAGGAGTGAGAAAAACATCACGGGGTGGTGTGAATCGGAGGGTCTGAATTAGGATAGGCAGTGATTGGCAATGTAGGATGGAGAAAAGCACCGCGGGGTGGTCAGCATGGGGAGGTAAGGGAACATGCAGTGGCAATTTAGGATACGTTTCTGAAAAACATCGCGGGGTGGTGCGCATTGTATGGGTGTGTGTTACATTACATTCACTACTAGGAGTGAGAAAAACATCACGGGGTGATGTGAATCGGAGGGTCTGAATTAAGATAGGCAGTGAGTGGCAATGTAGGTTGGAGAAAAGCACCGCGGGGTGGTCAGCATGGGTAGGTCAGGGAACATGCAGTGGCAATGTAGGATGGGTTTCTGAAAAACATCGCGGGGTGGTGCGCATTGTATGGGTGTGTGTTACATTAGATTCACTAGTAGGAGTGAGAAAAACATCACGGGTTGGTGCGCATTGTATGGGTGTGTGTTACATTACATTCACTACTAGGAGTGAAAAAAACATCACGGGGTGATGTGAATCGGAGGGTCTGAATTAAGATAGGCAGTGAGTGGCAATGTAGGTTGGAGAAAAGCACCGCGGGTTGGTCAGCATGGGGAGGTCACGGAACATGCAGTGGCAATGTAGGATAGGTTTCTGAAAAACATCGCGGGTTGGTGCGCATTGTATGGGTGTGTGTTACATTAGATTCACTAGTAGGAGTGAGAAAAACATCATGGGGTGGTGCGCATTGTATGGGTGTGTGTTACATTACATTCACTAGTAGGAGTGAGAAAAACATCACGGGGTGGTGCGCATTGTATGGGTGTGTGTTACATTACATTCACTAGTAGGAGTGAGAAAAACATCAGGGGGTGGTGCGCATTGTATGGGTGTGTGTTACATTACATTCAGTAGTAGGAGTGAGAAAAACATCACGGGGTGGTGTGAATCGGAGGGTCTGAATTAAGATAGGCAGTGAGTGGCAATGTAGGTTGGAGAAAAGCACCGCGGGGTGGTCAGCATGGGGAGGTCAGGGAACATGCAGTGGCAATGTAGGGTAGGTTTCTGAAAAACATCGCGGGGTTGTGCGCATTGTATGTGTGTGTGTTACATTAGATTCACTAGTAGGAGTGAGGAAAACATCACTGGGTGGTGCGCATTGTATGGGTGTGTGTTACATTACATTCACTAGTAGGAGTGAGAAAAACATCACGGGGTGGTTCGCATTGTATGGGTGTGTGTTACATTACATTCACTAGTAGGAGTGAGAAAAACATCACGGGGTGGTGCGCATTGTATGGGTGTGTGTTACATTACATTCACTAGTAGGAGTGAGAAAAACATCACGGGGTGGTGCGCATTGTATGGGTGTGTGTTACATTACATTCACTAGTAGGAGTGAGAAAAACATCACGGGGTGGTGCGCATTGTATGGGTGTGTGTTACATTACCTTCACTAGTAGGAGTGAGAAAAACATCACGGGGTGGTGCGCATTGTATGGGTGTGTGTTACATTACATTCACTACTAGGAGTGAGAAAAACATCACGGGGTGGTGTGAATCGGAGGGTCTGAATTAGGATAGGCAGTGATTGGCAATGTAGGATGGAGAAAAGCACCGCGGGGTGGTCAGCATGGGGAGGTAAGGGAACATGCAGTGGCAATTTAGGATACGTTTCTGAAAAACATGGCGGGGTGGTGCGCATTGTATGGGTGTGTGTTACATTACATTCACTACTAGGAGTGAGAAAAACATCACGGGGTGATGTGAATCGGAGGGTCTGAATTAAGATAGGCAGTGAGTGGCAATGTAGGTTGGAGAAAAGCACCGCGGGGTGGTCAGCATGGGTAGGTCAGGGAACATGCAGTGGCAATGTAGGATGGGTTTCTGAAAAACATCGCGGGGTGGT
Source organism: Cavia porcellus (assembly GCF_034190915.1). NCBI lineage: Eukaryota > Metazoa > Chordata > Mammalia > Rodentia > Caviidae > Cavia > Cavia porcellus. Next base: position 169,272 of record NW_026947749.1, on the reverse strand, counting down.
GCGCATTGTATGGGTGTGTGTTACATTAGATTCACTAGTAGGAGTGAGAAAAACATCACGGGTTGGTGCGCATTGTATGGGTGTGTGTTACATTACATTCACTACTAGGAGTGAAAAAAACATCACGGGGTGATGTGAATCGGAGGGTCTGAATTAAGATAGGCAGTGAGTGGCAATGTAGGTTGGAGAAAAGCACCGCGGGTTGGTCAGCATGGGGAGGTCACGGAACATGCAGTGGCAATGTAGGATAGGTTTCTGAAAAACATCGCGGGTTGGTGCGCATTGTATGGGTGTGTGTTACATTAGATTCACTAGTAGGAGTGAGAAAAACATCATGGGGTGGTGCGCATTGTATGGGTGTGTGTTACATTACATTCAATAGTAGGAGTGAGAAAAACATCACGGGGTGGTGCGCATTGTATGGGTGTGTGTTACATTACATTCACTAGTAGGAGTGAGAAAAACATCAGGGGGTGGTGCGCATTGTATGGGTGTGTGTTACATTACATTCAGTAGTAGGAGTGAGAAAAACATCACGGGGTGGTGTGAATCGGAGGGTCTGAATTAAGATAGGCAGTGAGTGGCAATGTAGGTTGGAGAAAAGCACCGCGGGGTGGTCAGCATGGGGAGGTCAGGGAACATGCAGTGGCAATGTAGGGTAGGTTTCTGAAAAACATCGCGGGGTTGTGCGCATTGTATGTGTGTGTGTTACATTAGATTCACTAGTAGGAGTGAGGAAAACATCACTGGGTGGTGCGCATTGTATGGGTGTGTGTTACATTACATTCACTAGTAGGAGTGAGAAAAACATCACGGGGTGGTTCGCATTGTATGGGTGTGTGTTACATTACATTCACTAGTAGGAGTGAGAAAAACATCACGGGGTGGTGCGCATTGTATGGGTGTGTGTTACATTACATTCACTAGTAGGAGTGAGAAAAACATCACGGGGTGGTGCGCATTGTATGGGTGTGTGTTACATTACATTCACTAGTAGGAGTGAGAAAAACATCACGGGGTGGTGCGCATTGTATGGGTGTGTGTTACATTACCTTCACTAGTAGGAGTGAGAAAAACATCACGGGGTGGTGCGCATTGTATGGGTGTGTGTTACATTACATTCACTACTAGGAGTGAGAAAAACATCACGGGGTGGTGTGAATCGGAGGGTCTGAATTAGGATAGGCAGTGATTGGCAATGTAGGATGGAGAAAAGCACCGCGGGGTGGTCAGCATGGGGAGGTAAGGGAACATGCAGTGGCAATTTAGGATACGTTTCTGAAAAACATGGCGGGGTGGTGCGCATTGTATGGGTGTGTGTTACATTACATTCACTAGTAGGAGTGAGAAAAACATCACGGGGCGGTGCGCATTGTATGGGTGTGTGTTACATTACATTCACTAACAGGAGTGAGAAAAACATCACGGGGTGGTGTGAATCGGAGGGTCTGAATTAGGATAGGGAGTGAGTGGCAATGTAGGATGGAGAAAAGCACCGCGGGGTGGTCAGCATGGGGAGGTCAGGGAACATGCAGTGGCAATGTAGGATAGGTTTCTGAAAAACATCGCGGGGTGGTGCGCATTGTATGGGTGTGTGTTACACTAGATTCACTAGTAGGAGTGAGAAAAACATCAGGGGGCGGTGCGCATGGTATGGGTGTGTGTTACATTACATTCACTAGTAGGAGTGAGAAAAACATCACGGGGTGGTGCGCATTGTATGGGTGTGTGTTACATTACATTCACTAGTAGGAGTGAGGAAAACATCACGGGGTGGTGCGCATTGCATGGGTGTGTGTTACATTACATTCACTACTAGGAGTGAGAAAAACATCACGGGGTGGTGTGAATCGGATGGTCTGAATTAGGATAGGCAGTGAGTGGCAATGTAGGATGGAGAAAAGCACGGCGGGGTGGTCAGCGTGGGGAGGTCAGGGAACATGCAGTGGCAATGTAGGATAGGTTTCTGAAAAACATCGCGGGGTGGTGCGCCTTGTATGGGTGTGTGTTACATTAGATTCACTAGTAGGAGTGAGGAAAACATCACTGGGTGGTGCGCATTGTATGGGTGTGTGTTACATTACATTCACTAGTAGGAGTGAGAAAAACATCATGGGGTGGTGCGCATTGTATGGGTGTGTGTTACATTACATTCACTAGTAGGAGTGAGAAAAACATCACGGGGTGGTGCGCATTGTATGGGTGTGTGTTACATTACATTCACTACTTGGAGTGAGAAAAACATCACGGGGTGGTGTGAAGTGGAGGGTCTGAATTAGGATAGGCAGTGAGTGGCAATGTAGGATGGAGAAAAGCACCGCGGTGTGGTCAGCATGGGGAGGTCAGGGAACATGCAGTGGCAATGTAGGATAGGTTTCTGAAAAACATCGCGGGGTGGTGCGCATTGCATGGGTGTGTGTTACATTACATTCACTAGTAGGAGTGAGAAAAACATCACGGGGCGGTGCGCAATGTATGGGTGTGTGTTACATTACATTCACTAGTAGGAGTGAGAAAAACATCACGGGGTGGTGCGCATTGTATGGGTGTGTGTTACGTTACATTCTCTAATAGGAGTGAGAAAAACATCACGGGGTGGTGCGCATTGTATGGGTGTGTGTTACATTACATTCACTAGTAGGAGTGAGAAAAACATCACGGGGTGGTGCGCATTGTATGGGTGTGTGTTACATTACATTCACTAGTAGGAGTGAGAAAAACATCACGGGGTGGTGCGCATTGTATGGGTGTGTGTTACATTACATTCACTAGTAGGAGTGAGAAAAACATCACGGGGTGGTGCGCATTGTATGGGTGTGTGTTACATTACCTTCACTAGTAGGAGTGAAAAAAACATCACGGGGTGGTGCGCATTGTATGGATGTGTGTTACATTACATTCACTAGTAGGAGTGAGAAAAACATCACGGGGTGGTGCGCATTGTATGGGTGTGTGTTACATTACATTCACTACGAGAGTGAGAAAAGCATCTCGGGGTGGTGTGAATCGGAGGGTCTGAATTAGGATAGGCAGTGATTGGCAATGTAGGTTGGAGAAAAGCACCGCGGGGTGGTCAGCATGGGGAGGTAAGGGAACATGCAGTGGCAATTTAGGATACGTTTCTGAAAAACATCGCGGGGTGGTGCGCATTGCATGGGTGTGTGTTACATTACATTCACTAGTAGGAGTGAGAAAAACATCATGGGGCGGTGCGCACTGTATGGGTGTGTGTTACATTACATTCACTAACAGGAGTGAGAAAAACATCACCGGGTGGTGCGCATTGTATGGGTGTGTGTTACATTACATTCACTAGTAGGAGTGAGAAAAACATCACGGGGTGGTGCGCATTGTATGGGTGTGTGTTACATTACATTCACTAGTAGGAGTGAGTAAAACATCACGGGGTGGTGCGCATTGTATGGGTGTGTGTTACATTACATTCACTAGTAGGAGTGAGAAAAACATCACGGGGTGGTGCGCATTGTATGGGTGTGTGTTACATTACCTTCACTAGTAGGAGTGAGAAAAACATCACGGGGTGGTGCGCATTGTATGGGTGTGTGTTACATTACATTCACTACTAGGAGTGAGAAAAATATCACGGGGTGGTGTGAATCGGAGGGTCTGAATTAGGATAGGCAGTGATTGGCAATGTAGGATGGAGAAAAGCACCGCGGGGTGGTCAGCATGGGGAGGTAAGGGAACATGCAGTGGCAAATTAGGATACGTTTCTGAAAAACATCGCGGGGTGGTGCGCATTGTATGGGTGTGTGTTACATTACATTCACTAGTAGGAGTGAGAAAAACATCACGGGGCGGTGCGCATTGTATGGGTGTGTGTTACATTACATTCACTAACAGGAGTGAGAAAAACATCACGGGGTGGTGTGAATCGGAGGGTCTGAATTAGGATAGGCAGTGAGTGGCAATGTAGGATGGAGAAAAGCACGGCGGGGTGGTCAGCGTGGGGAGGTCAGGGAACATGCAGTGGCAATGTAGGATAGGTTTCTGAAAAACATCGCGGGGTGGTGCGCCTTGTATGGGTGTGTGTTACATTAGATTCACTAGTAGGAGTGAGGAAAACATCACTGGGTGGTGCGCATTGTATGGGTGTGTGTTACATTACATTCACTAGTAGGAGTGAGAAAAACATCACGGGGTGGTGCGCATTGTATGGGTGTGTGTTACATTACATTCACTAGTAGGAGTGAGAAAAACCTCACGGGGTGGTGCGCATTGTATGGGTGTGTGTTACATTACATTCACTACTTGGAGTGAGAAAAACATCACGGGGTGGTGTGAATTGGAGGGTCTGAATTAGGATAGGCAGTGAGTGGCAATGTAGGATGGAGAAAAGCACCGCGGTGTGGTCAGCATGGGGAGGTCAGGGAACATGCAGTGGCAATGTAGGATAGGTTTCTGAAAAACATCGCGGGGTGGTGCGCATTGCATGGGTGTGTGTTTCATTACATTCACTAGTAGGAGTGAGAAAAACATCACGGGGCGGTGCGCATTGTATGGGTGTGTGTTACATTACATTCACTGGTAGGAGTGAGAAAAACATCACGGGGTGGTGCGCATTGTATGGGTGTGTGTTACATTACATTCACTAGTAGGAGTGAGAAAAACATCACGGGGTGGTGCGCATTGTATGGGTATGTGTTACATTACATTCACTAGTAGGAGTGAGAAAAACATCACGGGGTGGTGCGCATTGTATGGGTGTGTGTTACATTACCTTCACTAGTAGGAGTGAAAAAAACATCACGGGGTGGTGCGCATTGTATGGGTGTGTGTTACATTACATTCACTAGTAGGAGTGAGAAAAACATCACGGGGTGGTGCGCATTGTATGGGTGTGTGTTACATTACATTCACTACTAGGAGTGAGAAAAACATCACGGGGTGGTGTGAATCGGGGGGTCTGAATTAGGATAGGCAGTGATTGGCAATGTAGGATGGAGAAAAGCACCGCGGGGTGGTCAGCATGGGGAGGTAAGGGAACATGCAGTGGCAATTTAGGATACATTTCTTAAAAACATGGCGGGGTGGTGCGCATTGCATGGGTGTGTGTTACATTACATTCACTAGTAGGAGTGAGAAAAACATCACGGGGCGGTGCGCATTGTATGGGTGTGTGTTACATTACATTCACTAACAGGAGTGAGAAAAACATCACGGGGTGGTGCGCATTGTATGGGTGTGTGTTACATTACATTCACTAGTAGGAGTGAGAAAAACATCACGGGGTGGTGCGCATTGTATGGGTGTGTGTTACATTACATTCACTAGTAGGAGTGAGAAAAACATCACGGGGTGGTGCGCATTGTATGGGTGTGTGTTAGATTACATTCACTACTTGGAGTGAGAAAAACATCACGGGGTGGTGTGAATTGGAGGGTCTGAATTAGGATAGGCAGTGAGTGGCAATGTAGGATGGAGAAAAGCACCGCGGTGTGGTCAGCATGGGGAGGTCAGGGAACATGCAGTGGCAATGTAGGATAGGTTTCTGAAAAACATCGCGGGGTGGTGCGCATTGCATGGGTGTGTGTTACATTACATTCACTAGTAGGAGTGAGAAAAACATCACGGGGCGGTGCGCATTGTATGGGTGTGTGTTACATTACATTCACTAGTAGGAGTGAGAAAAACATCACGGGGTGGTGCGCATTGTATGGGTGTGTGTTACGTTACATTCTCTAATAGGAGTGAGAAAAACATCACGGGGTGGTGCGCATTGTATGGGTGTGTGTTACATTACATTCACTAGTAGGAGTGAGAAAAACATCACGGGGTGGTGCGCATTGTATGGGTATGTGTTACATTACATTCACTAGTAGGAGTGAGAAAAACATCACGGGGTGGTGCGCATTGTATGGGTGTGTGTTACATTACCTTCACTAGTAGGAGTGAAAAAAACATCACGGGGTGGTGCGCATTGTATGGGTGTGTGTTACATTACATTCACTAGTAGGAGTGAGAAAAACATCACGGGGTGGTGCGCATTGTATGGGTGTGTGTTACATTACATTCACTACTAGGAGTGAGAAAAACATCACGGGGTGGTGTGAATCGGGGGGTCTGAATTAGGATAGGCAGTGATTGGCAATGTAGGATGGAGAAAAGCACCGCGGGGTGGTCAGCATGGGGAGGTAAGGGAACATGCAGTGGCAATTTAGGATACATTTCTTAAAAACATGGCGGGGTGGTGCGCATTGCATGGGTGTGTGTTACATTACATTCACTAGTAGGAGTGAGAAAAACATCACGGGGCGGTGCGCATTGTATGGGTGTGTGTTACATTACATTCACTAACAGGAGTGAGAAAAACATCACGGGGTGGTGCGCATTGTATGGGTGTGTGTTACATTACATTCACTAGTAGGAGTGAGAAAAACATCACGGGGTGGTGCGCATTGTATGGGTGTGTGTTACATTACATTCACTAGTAGGAGTGAGAAAAACATCACGGGGTGGTGCGCATTGTATGGGTGTGTGTTAGATTACATTCACTACTTGGAGTGAGAAAAACATCACGGGGTGGTGTGAATTGGAGGGTCTGAATTAGGATAGGCAGTGAGTGGCAATGTAGGATGGAGAAAAGCACCGCGGTGTGGTCAGCATGGGGAGGTCAGGGAACATGCAGTGGCAATGTAGGATAGGTTTCTGAAAAACATCGCGGGGTGGTGCGCATTGCATGGGTGTGTGTTACATTACATTCACTAGTAGGAGTGAGAAAAACATCACGGGGCGGTGCGCATTGTATGGGTGTGTGTTACATTACATTCACTAGTAGGAGTGAGAAAAACATCACGGGGTGGTGCGCATTGTATGGGTGTGTGTTACGTTACATTCTCTAATAGGAGTGAGAAAAACATCACGGGGTGGTGCGCATTGTATGGGTGTGTGTTACATTACATTCACTAGTAGGAGTGAGAAAAACATCACGGGGTGGTGCGCATTGTTTGGGTGTGTGTTACATTACATTCACTAGTAGGAGTGAGAAAAACATCACGGGGTGGTGCGCATTGTATGGGTGTGTGTTACATTACATTCACTAGTAGGAGTGAGAAAAACATCACGGGGTGGTGCGCATTGTATGGGTGTGTGTTACATTACCTTCACTAGTAGGAGTGAAAAAAACATCACGGGGTGGTGCGCATTGTATGGGTGTGTGTTACATTACATTCACTAGTAGGAGTGAGAAAAACATCACGGGGTGGTGCGCATTGTATGGGTGTGTGTTACATTACATTCACTACTAGGAGTGAGAAAAACATCACGGGGTGGTGTGAATCGGAGGGTCTGAATTAGGATAGGCAGTGATTGGCAATGTAGGTTGGAGAAAAGCACCGCGGGGTGGTCAGCATGGGGAGGTAAGGGAACATGCAGTGGCAATTGAGGATACGTTTCTGAAAAACATCGCGGGGTGGTGCGCATTGCATGGGTTTGTGTTACATTACATTCACTAGTAGGAGTGAGAAAAACATCATGGGGCGGTGCGCACTGTATGGGTGTGTGTTACATTACATTCACTAACAGGAGTGAAAAAAACATCACCGGGTGGTGCGCATTGTATGGGTGTGTGTTACATTACATTCACTAGTAGGAGTGAGAAAAACATCACGGGGTGGTGCGCATTGTATGGGTGTGTGTTACATTACATTCACTAGTAGGAGTGAGAAAAACATCACGGGGTGGTGCGCATTGTATGGGTGTGTGTTACATTACATTCTCTAGTAGGAGTGAGAAAAACATCACGGGGTGGTGCGCATTGTATGGGTGTGTGTTACATTACATTCACTAGTAGGAGTGAGAAAAACATCACGGGGTGGTGCGCATTGTATGGGTGTGTGTTACATTACCTTCACTAGTAGGAGTGAGAAAAACATCACGGGGTGGTGCGCATTGTATGGGTGTGTGTTACATTACATTCACTACTAGGAGTGAGAAAAACATCACGGGGTGGTGTGAATCGGAGGGTCTGAATTAGGATAGGCAGTGATTGGCAATGTAGGATGGAGAAAAGCACCGCGGGGTGGTCAGCATGGGGAGGTAAGGGAACATGCAGTGGCAAATTAGGATACGTTTCTGAAAAACATCGCGGGGTGGTGCGCATTGTATGGGTGTGTGTTACATTACATTCACTAGTAGGAGTGAGAAAAACATCACGGGGCGGTGCGCATTGTATGGGTGTGTGTTACATTACATTCACTAACAGGAGTGAGAAAAACATCACGGGGTGGTGTGAATCGGAGGGTCTGAATTAGGATAGGGAGTGAGTGGCAATGTAGGATGGAGAAAAGCACCGCGGGGTGGTCAGCATGGGGAGGTCAGGGAACATGCAGTGGCAATGTAGGATAGGTTTCTGAAAAACATCGCGGGGTGGTGCGCATTGTATGGGTGTGTGTTACACTAGATTCACTAGTAGGAGTGAGAAAAACATCACGGGCGGTGCGCATTGTATGGGTGTGTGTTACACTACATTCACTAGTAGGAGTGAGGAAAACATCACGGGGTGGTGCGCATTGTATGGGTGTGTGTTACATTACATTCACTACTAGGAGTGAGAAAAACATCACGGGGTGGTGTGAATCGGATGGTCTGAATTAGGATAGGCAGTGAGTGGCAATGTAGGATGGAGAAAAGCACGGCGGGGTGGTCAGCGTGGGGAGGTCAGGGAACATGCAGTGGCAATGTAGGATAGGTTTCTGCAAAACATCGCGGGGTGGTGCGCCTTGTATGGGTGTGTGTTACATTAGATTCACTAGTAGGAGTGAGGAAAACATCACTGGGTGGTGCGCATTATATGGGTGTGTGTTACATTACATTCACTAGTAGGAGTGAGAAAAACATCACGGGGTGGTGCGCATTGTATGGGTGTGTGTTACATTACATTCACTAGTAGGAGTGAGAAAAACATCACGGGGTGGTGCGCATTGTATGGGTGTGTGTTACATTACATTCACTACTTGGAGTGAGAAAAACATCACGGGGTGGTGTGAATTGGAGGGTCTGAATTAGGATAGGCAGTGAGTGGCAATGTAGGATGGAGAAAAGCACCGCGGTGTGGTCAGCATGGGGAGGTCAGGGAACATGCAGTGGCAATGTAGGATAGGTTTCTGAAAAACATCGCGGGGTGGTGCGCATTGCATGGGTGTGTGTTTCATTACATTCACTAGTAGGAGTGAGAAAAACATCACGGGGCGGTGCGCATTGTATGGGTGTGTGTTACATTACATTCACTAGTAGGAGTGAGAAAAACATCACGGGGTGGTGCGCATTGTATGGGTGTGTGTTACGTTACATTCTCTAATAGGAGTGAGAAAAACATCACGGGGTGGTGCGCATTGTATGGGTGTGTGTTACATTACATTCACTAGTAGGAGTGAGAAAAACATCACGGGGTGGTGCGCATTGTATGGGTGTGTGTTACATTACATTCACTAGTAGGAGTGAGAAAAACATCACGGGGTGGTGCGCATTGTATGGGTGTGTGTTACATTACATTCACTAGTAGGAGTGAGAAAAACATCACGGGGTGGTGCGCATTGTATGGGTGTGTGTTACATTACATTCACTACTAGGAGTGAGAAAAACATCACGGGGTGGTGTGAATCGGAGGGTCTGAATTAGGATAGGCAGTGATTGGCAATGTAGGATGGAGAAAAGCACCGCGGGGTGGTCAGCATGGGGAGGTAAGGGAACATGCAGTGGCAAATTAGGATACGTTTCTGAAAAACATCGCGGGGTGGTGCGCATTGTATGGGTGTGTGTTACATTACATTCACTAGTAGGAGTGAGAAAAACATCACGGGGCGGTGCGCATTGTATGGGTGTGTGTTACATTACATTCACTAACAGGAGTGAGAAAAACATCACGGGGTGGTGTGAATCGGAGGGTCTGAATTAGGATAGGGAGTGAGTGGCAATGTAGGATGGAGAAAAGCACCGCGGGGTGGTCAGCATGGGGAGGTCAGGGAACATGCAGTGGCAATGTAGGATAGGTTTCTGAAAAACATCGCGGGGTGGTGCGCATTGTATGGGTGTGTGTTACACTAGATTCACTAGTAGGAGTGAGAAAAACATCACGGGCGGTGCGCATTGTATGGGTGTGTGTTACACTACATTCACTAGTAGGAGTGAGGAAAACATCACGGGGTGGTGCGCATTGTATGGGTGTGTGTTACATTACATTCACTACTAGGAGTGAGAAAAACATCACGGGGTGGTGTGAATCGGATGGTCTGAATTAGGATAGGCAGTGAGTGGCAATGTAGGATGGAGAAAAGCACGGCGGGGTGGTCAGCGTGGGGAGGTCAGGGAACATGCAGTGGCAATGTAGGATAGGTTTCTGCAAAACATCGCGGGGTGGTGCGCCTTGTATGGGTGTGTGTTACATTAGATTCACTAGTAGGAGTGAGGAAAACATCACTGGGTGGTGCGCATTATATGGGTGTGTGTTACATTACATTCACTAGTAGGAGTGAGAAAAACATCACGGGGTGGTGCGCATTGTATGGGTGTGTGTTACATTACATTCACTAGTAGGAGTGAGAAAAACAACACGGGGTGGTGCGCATTGTATGGGTGTGTGTTACATTACATTCACTACTTGGAGTGAGAAAAACATCACGGGGTGGTGTGAATTGGAGGGTCTGAATTAGGATAGGCAGTGAGTGGCAATGTAGGATGGAGAAAAGCACCGCGGTGTGGTCAGCATGGGGAGGTCAGGGAACATGCAGTGGCAATGTAGGATAGGTTTCTGAAAAACATCGCGGGGTGGTGCGCATTGCATGGGTGTGTGTTTCATTACATTCACTAGTAGGAGTGAGAAAAACATCACGGGGCGGTGCGCATTGTATGGGTGTGTGTTACATTACATTCACTAGTAGGAGTGAGAAAAACATCACGGGGTGGTGCGCATTGTATGGGTGTGTGTTACGTTACATTCTCTAATAGGAGTGAGAAAAACATCACGGGGTGGTGCGCATTGTATGGGTGTGTGTTACATTACATTCACTAGTAGGAGTGAGAAAAACATCACGGGGTGGTGCGCATTGTATGGGTGTGTGTTACATTACATTCACTAGTAGGAGTGAGAAAAACATCACGGGGTGGTGCGCATTGTATGGGTGTGTGTTACATTACATTCACTAGTAGGAGTGAGAAAAACATCACGGGGTGGTGCGCATTGTATGGGTGTGTGTTACATTACATTCACTAGTAGGAGTGAGAAAAACATCACGGGGTGGTGCGCATTGTATGGGTGTGTGTTACATTACATTCACTAGTAGGAGTGAGAAAAACATCACGGGGCGGTGCGCATTGTATGGGTGTGTGTTACATTACATTCACTAGTAGGAGTGAGAAAAACATCACGGGGCGGTGCGCATTGTATGGGTGTGTGTTACGTTACATTCTCTAATAGGAGTGAGAAAAACATCACGGGGTGGTGCGCATTGTATGGGTGTGTGTTACATTACATTCACTAGTAGGAGTGAGAAAAACATCACGGGGTGGTGCGCATTGTATGGGTGTGTGTTACATTACATTCACTAGTAGGAGTGAGAAAAACATCACGGGGTGGTGCGCATTGTATGGGTGTGTGTTACATTACATTCACTAGTAGGAGTGAGAAAAACATCACGGGGTGGTGCGCATTGTATGGGTGTGTGTTACATTACATTCACTACTAGGAGTGAGAAAAACATCACGGGGTGGTGTGAATCGGAGGGTCTGAATTAGGATAGGCAGTGATTGGCAATGTAGGATGGAGAAAAGCACCGCGGGGTGGTCAGCATGGGGAGGTAAGGGAACATGCAGTGGCAATTTAGGATACATTTCTGAAAAACATCGCGGGGTGGTGCGCATTGCATGGGTGTGTGTTACATTACATTCACTAGTAGGAGTGAGAAAAACATCACGGGGCGGTGCGCATTGTATGGGTGTGTGTTACATTACATTCACTAACAGGAGTGAGAAAAACATCACGGGGTGGTGCGCATTGTATGGGTGTGTGTTACATTACATTCACTAGTAGGAGTGAGAAAAACATCACGGGGTGGTGTGAATCGGAGGGTCTGAATTAGGATAGGCAGTGATTGGCAATGTAGGATGGAGAAAAGCACCGCGGGGTGGTCAGCATGGGGAGGTAAGGGAACATGCAGTGGCAATTTAGGATACGTTTCTGAAAAACATCGCGGGGTGGTGCGCATTGTATGGGTGTGTGTTACATTACATTCACTAGTAGGAGTGAGAAAAACATCACGGGGCGGTGCGCATTGTATGGGTGTGTGTTACATTACATTCACTAACAGGAGTGAGAAAAACATCACGGGGTGGTGTGAATCGGAGGGTCTGAATTAGGATAGGCAGTGAGTGGCAATGTAGGATGGAGAAAAGCACGGCGGGGTGGTCAGCGTGGGGAGGTCAGGGAACATGCAGTGGCAATGTAGGATAGGTTTCTGAAAAACATCGCGGGGTGGTGCGCCTTGTATGGGTGTGTGTTACATTAGATTCACTAGTAGGAGTGAGGAAAACATCACTGGGTGGTGCGCATTGTATGGGTGTGTGTTACATTACATTCACTAGTAGGAGTGAGAAAAACATCACGGGGTGGTGCGCATTGTATGGGTGTGTGTTACATTACATTCACTAGTAGGAGTGAGAAAAACCTCACGGGGTGGTGCGCATTGTATGGGTGTGTGTTACATTACATTCACTACTTGGAGTGAGAAAAACATCACGGGGTGGTGTGAATTGGAGGGTCTGAATTAGGATAGGCAGTGAGTGGCAATGTAGGATGGAGAAAAGCACCGCGGTGTGGTCAGCATGGGGAGGTCAGGGAACATGCAGTGGCAATGTAGGATAGGTTTCTGAAAAACATCGCGGGGTGGTGCGCATTGCATGGGTGTGTGTTTCATTACATTCACTAGTAGGAGTGAGAAAAACATCACGGGGCGGTGCGCATTGTATGGGTGTGTGTTACATTACATTCACTGGTAGGAGTGAGAAAAACATCACGGGGTGGTGCGCATTGTATGGGTGTGTGTTACATTACATTCACTAGTAGGAGTGAGAAAAACATCACGGGGTGGTGCGCATTGTATGGGTATGTGTTACATTACATTCACTAGTAGGAGTGAGAAAAACATCACGGGGTGGTGCGCATTGTATGGGTGTGTGTTACATTACCTTCACTAGTAGGAGTGAAAAAAACATCACGGGGTGGTGCGCATTGTATGGGTGTGTGTTACATTACATTCACTAGTAGGAGTGAGAAAAACATCACGGGGTGGTGCGCATTGTATGGGTGTGTGTTACATTACATTCACTACTAGGAGTGAGAAAAACATCACGGGGTGGTGTGAATCGGGGGGTCTGAATTAGGATAGGCAGTGATTGGCAATGTAGGATGGAGAAAAGCACCGCGGGGTGGTCAGCATGGGGAGGTAAGGGAACATGCAGTGGCAATTTAGGATACATTTCTTAAAAACATGGCGGGGTGGTGCGCATTGCATGGGTGTGTGTTACATTACATTCACTAGTAGGAGTGAGAAAAACATCACGGGGCGGTGCGCATTGTATGGGTGTGTGTTACATTACATTCACTAACAGGAGTGAGAAAAACATCACGGGGTGGTGCGCATTGTATGGGTGTGTGTTACATTACATTCACTAGTAGGAGTGAGAAAAACATCACGGGGTGGTGCGCATTGTATGGGTGTGTGTTACATTACATTCACTAGTAGGAGTGAGAAAAACATCACGGGGTGGTGCGCATTGTATGGGTGTGTGTTAGATTACATTCACTACTTGGAGTGAGAAAAACATCACGGGGTGGTGTGAATTGGAGGGTCTGAATTAGGATAGGCAGTGAGTGGCAATGTAGGATGGAGAAAAGCACCGCGGTGTGGTCAGCATGGGGAGGTCAGGGAACATGCAGTGGCAATGTAGGATAGGTTTCTGAAAAACATCGCGGGGTGGTGCGCATTGCATGGGTGTGTGTTACATTACATTCACTAGTAGGAGTGAGAAAAACATCACGGGGCGGTGCGCATTGTATGGGTGTGTGTTACATTACATTCACTAGTAGGAGTGAGAAAAACATCACGGGGTGGTGCGCATTGTATGGGTGTGTGTTACGTTACATTCTCTAATAGGAGTGAGAAAAACATCACGGGGTGGTGCGCATTGTATGGGTGTGTGTTACATTACATTCACTAGTAGGAGTGAGAAAAACATCACGGGGTGGTGCGCATTGTATGGGTATGTGTTACATTACATTCACTAGTAGGAGTGAGAAAAACATCACGGGGTGGTGCGCATTGTATGGGTGTGTGTTACATTACCTTCACTAGTAGGAGTGAAAAAAACATCACGGGGTGGTGCGCATTGTATGGGTGTGTGTTACATTACATTCACTAGTAGGAGTGAGAAAAACATCACGGGGTGGTGCGCATTGTATGGGTGTGTGTTACATTACATTCACTACTAGGAGTGAGAAAAACATCACGGGGTGGTGTGAATCGGGGGGTCTGAATTAGGATAGGCAGTGATTGGCAATGTAGGATGGAGAAAAGCACCGCGGGGTGGTCAGCATGGGGAGGTAAGGGAACATGCAGTGGCAATTTAGGATACATTTCTTAAAAACATGGCGGGGTGGTGCGCATTGCATGGGTGTGTGTTACATTACATTCACTAGTAGGAGTGAGAAAAACATCACGGGGCGGTGCGCATTGTATGGGTGTGTGTTACATTACATTCACTAACAGGAGTGAGAAAAACATCACGGGGTGGTGCGCATTGTATGGGTGTGTGTTACATTACATTCACTAGTAGGAGTGAGAAAAACATCACGGGGTGGTGCGCATTGTATGGGTGTGTGTTACATTACATTCACTAGTAGGAGTGAGAAAAACATCACGGGGTGGTGCGCATTGTATGGGTGTGTGTTAGATTACATTCACTACTTGGAGTGAGAAAAACATCACGGGGTGGTGTGAATTGGAGGGTCTGAATTAGGATAGGCAGTGAGTGGCAATGTAGGATGGAGAAAAGCACCGCGGTGTGGTCAGCATGGGGAGGTCAGGGAACATGCAGTGGCAATGTAGGATAGGTTTCTGAAAAACATCGCGGGGTGGTGCGCATTGCATGGGTGTGTGTTACATTACATTCACTAGTAGGAGTGAGAAAAACATCACGGGGCGGTGCGCATTGTATGGGTGTGTGTTACATTACATTCACTAGTAGGAGTGAGAAAAACATCACGGGGTGGTGCGCATTGTATGGGTGTGTGTTACGTTACATTCTCTAATAGGAGTGAGAAAAACATCACGGGGTGGTGCGCATTGTATGGGTGTGTGTTACATTACATTCACTAGTAGGAGTGAGAAAAACATCACGGGGTGGTGCGCATTGTTTGGGTGTGTGTTACATTACATTCACTAGTAGGAGTGAGAAAAACATCACGGGGTGGTGCGCATTGTATGGGTGTGTGTTACATTACATTCACTAGTAGGAGTGAGAAAAACATCACGGGGTGGTGCGCATTGTATGGGTGTGTGTTACATTACCTTCACTAGTAGGAGTGAAAAAAACATCACGGGGTGGTGCGCATTGTATGGGTGTGTGTTACATTACATTCACTAGTAGGAGTGAGAAAAACATCACGGGGTGGTGCGCATTGTATGGGTGTGTGTTACATTACATTCACTACTAGGAGTGAGAAAAACATCACGGGGTGGTGTGAATCGGAGGGTCTGAATTAGGATAGGCAGTGATTGGCAATGTAGGTTGGAGAAAAGCACCGCGGGGTGGTCAGCATGGGGAGGTAAGGGAACATGCAGTGGCAATTGAGGATACGTTTCTGAAAAACATCGCGGGGTGGTGCGCATTGCATGGGTGTGTGTTACATTACATTCACTAGTAGGAGTGAGAAAAACATCATGGGGCGGTGCGCACTGTATGGGTGTGTGTTACATTACATTCACTAACAGGAGTGAAAAAAACATCACCGGGTGGTGCGCATTGTATGGGTGTGTGTTACATTACATTCACTAGTAGGAGTGAGAAAAACATCACGGGGTGGTGCGCATTGTATGGGTGTGTGTTACATTACATTCACTAGTAGGAGTGAGAAAAACATCACGGGGTGGTGCGCATTGTATGGGTGTGTGTTACATTACATTCTCTAGTAGGAGTGAGAAAAACATCACGGGGTGGTGCGCATTGTATGGGTGTGTGTTACATTACATTCACTAGTAGGAGTGAGAAAAACATCACGGGGTGGTGCGCATTGTATGGGTGTGTGTTACATTACCTTCACTAGTAGGAGTGAGAAAAACATCACGGGGTGGTGCGCATTGTATGGGTGTGTGTTACATTACATTCACTACTAGGAGTGAGAAAAACATCACGGGGTGGTGTGAATCGGAGGGTCTGAATTAGGATAGGCAGTGATTGGCAATGTAGGATGGAGAAAAGCACCGCGGGGTGGTCAGCATGGGGAGGTAAGGGAACATGCAGTGGCAAATTAGGATACGTTTCTGAAAAACATCGCGGGGTGGTGCGCATTGTATGGGTGTGTGTTACATTACATTCACTAGTAGGAGTGAGAAAAACATCACGGGGCGGTGCGCATTGTATGGGTGTGTGTTACATTACATTCACTAACAGGAGTGAGAAAAACATCACGGGGTGGTGTGAATCGGAGGGTCTGAATTAGGATAGGGAGTGAGTGGCAATGTAGGATGGAGAAAAGCACCGCGGGGTGGTCAGCATGGGGAGGTCAGGGAACATGCAGTGGCAATGTAGGATAGGTTTCTGAAAAACATCGCGGGGTGGTGCGCATTGTATGGGTGTGTGTTACACTAGATTCACTAGTAGGAGTGAGAAAAACATCACGGGCGGTGCGCATTGTATGGGTGTGTGTTACACTACATTCACTAGTAGGAGTGAGGAAAACATCACGGGGTGGTGCGCATTGTATGGGTGTGTGTTACATTACATTCACTACTAGGAGTGAGAAAAACATCACGGGGTGGTGTGAATCGGATGGTCTGAATTAGGATAGGCAGTGAGTGGCAATGTAGGATGGAGAAAAGCACGGCGGGGTGGTCAGCGTGGGGAGGTCAGGGAACATGCAGTGGCAATGTAGGATAGGTTTCTGCAAAACATCGCGGGGTGGTGCGCCTTGTATGGGTGTGTGTTACATTAGATTCACTAGTAGGAGTGAGGAAAACATCACTGGGTGGTGCGCATTATATGGGTGTGTGTTACATTACATTCACTAGTAGGAGTGAGAAAAACATCACGGGGTGGTGCGCATTGTATGGGTGTGTGTTACATTACATTCACTAGTAGGAGTGAGAAAAACATCACGGGGTGGTGCGCATTGTATGGGTGTGTGTTACATTACATTCACTACTTGGAGTGAGAAAAACATCACGGGGTGGTGTGAATTGGAGGGTCTGAATTAGGATAGGCAGTGAGTGGCAATGTAGGATGGAGAAAAGCACCGCGGTGTGGTCAGCATGGGGAGGTCAGGGAACATGCAGTGGCAATGTAGGATAGGTTTCTGAAAAACATCGCGGGGTGGTGCGCATTGCATGGGTGTGTGTTTCATTACATTCACTAGTAGGAGTGAGAAAAACATCACGGGGCGGTGCGCATTGTATGGGTGTGTGTTACATTACATTCACTAGTAGGAGTGAGAAAAACATCACGGGGTGGTGCGCATTGTATGGGTGTGTGTTACGTTACATTCTCTAATAGGAGTGAGAAAAACATCACGGGGTGGTGCGCATTGTATGGGTGTGTGTTACATTACATTCACTAGTAGGAGTGAGAAAAACATCACGGGGTGGTGCGCATTGTATGGGTGTGTGTTACATTACATTCACTAGTAGGAGTGAGAAAAACATCACGGGGTGGTGCGCATTGTATGGGTGTGTGTTACATTACATTCACTAGTAGGAGTGAGAAAAACATCACGGGGTGGTGCGCATTGTATGGGTGTGTGTTACATTACATTCACTACTAGGAGTGAGAAAAACATCACGGGGTGGTGTGAATCGGAGGGTCTGAATTAGGATAGGCAGTGATTGGCAATGTAGGATGGAGAAAAGCACCGCGGGGTGGTCAGCATGGGGAGGTAAGGGAACATGCAGTGGCAAATTAGGATACGTTTCTGAAAAACATCGCGGGGTGGTGCGCATTGTATGGGTGTGTGTTACATTACATTCACTAGTAGGAGTGAGAAAAACATCACGGGGCGGTGCGCATTGTATGGGTGTGTGTTACATTACATTCACTAACAGGAGTGAGAAAAACATCACGGGGTGGTGTGAATCGGAGGGTCTGAATTAGGATAGGGAGTGAGTGGCAATGTAGGATGGAGAAAAGCACCGCGGGGTGGTCAGCATGGGGAGGTCAGGGAACATGCAGTGGCAATGTAGGATAGGTTTCTGAAAAACATCGCGGGGTGGTGCGCATTGTATGGGTGTGTGTTACACTAGATTCACTAGTAGGAGTGAGAAAAACATCACGGGCGGTGCGCATTGTATGGGTGTGTGTTACACTACATTCACTAGTAGGAGTGAGGAAAACATCACGGGGTGGTGCGCATTGTATGGGTGTGTGTTACATTACATTCACTACTAGGAGTGAGAAAAACATCACGGGGTGGTGTGAATCGGATGGTCTGAATTAGGATAGGCAGTGAGTGGCAATGTAGGATGGAGAAAAGCACGGCGGGGTGGTCAGCGTGGGGAGGTCAGGGAACATGCAGTGGCAATGTAGGATAGGTTTCTGCAAAACATCGCGGGGTGGTGCGCCTTGTATGGGTGTGTGTTACATTAGATTCACTAGTAGGAGTGAGGAAAACATCACTGGGTGGTGCGCATTATATGGGTGTGTGTTACATTACATTCACTAGTAGGAGTGAGAAAAACATCACGGGGTGGTGCGCATTGTATGGGTGTGTGTTACATTACATTCACTAGTAGGAGTGAGAAAAACATCACGGGGTGGTGCGCATTGTATGGGTGTGTGTTACATTACATTCACTACTTGGAGTGAGAAAAACATCACGGGGTGGTGTGAATTGGAGGGTCTGAATTAGGATAGGCAGTGAGTGGCAATGTAGGATGGAGAAAAGCACCGCGGTGTGGTCAGCATGGGGAGGTCAGGGAACATGCAGTGGCAATGTAGGATAGGTTTCTGAAAAACATCGCGGGGTGGTGCGCATTGCATGGGTGTGTGTTTCATTACATTCACTAGTAGGAGTGAGAAAAACATCACGGGGCGGTGCGCATTGTATGGGTGTGTGTTACATTACATTCACTAGTAGGAGTGAGAAAAACATCACGGGGTGGTGCGCATTGTATGGGTGTGTGTTACGTTACATTCTCTAATAGGAGTGAGAAAAACATCACGGGGTGGTGCGCATTGTATGGGTGTGTGTTACATTACATTCACTAGTAGGAGTGAGAAAAACATCACGGGGTGGTGCGCATTGTATGGGTGTGTGTTACATTACATTCACTAGTAGGAGTGAGAAAAACATCACGGGGTGGTGCGCATTGTATGGGTGTGTGTTACATTACATTCACTAGTAGGAGTGAGAAAAACATCACGGGGTGGTGCGCATTGTATGGGTGTGTGTTACATTACATTCACTAGTAGGAGTGAGAAAAACATCACGGGGTGGTGCGCATTGTATGGGTGTGTGTTACATTACATTCACTAGTAGGAGTGAGAAAAACATCACGGGGCGGTGCGCATTGTATGGGTGTGTGTTACATTACATTCACTAGTAGGAGTGAGAAAAACATCACGGGGCGGTGCGCATTGTATGGGTGTGTGTTACGTTACATTCTCTAATAGGAGTGAGAAAAACATCACGGGGTGGTGCGCATTGTATGGGTGTGTGTTACATTACATTCACTAGTAGGAGTGAGAAAAACATCACGGGGTGGTGCGCATTGTATGGGTGTGTGTTACATTACATTCACTAGTAGGAGTGAGAAAAACATCACGGGGTGGTGCGCATTGTATGGGTGTGTGTTACATTACATTCACTAGTAGGAGTGAGAAAAACATCACGGGGTGGTGCGCATTGTATGGGTGTGTGTTACATTACATTCACTACTAGGAGTGAGAAAAACATCACGGGGTGGTGTGAATCGGAGGGTCTGAATTAGGATAGGCAGTGATTGGCAATGTAGGATGGAGAAAAGCACCGCGGGGTGGTCAGCATGGGGAGGTAAGGGAACATGCAGTGGCAATTTAGGATACATTTCTGAAAAACATCGCGGGGTGGTGCGCATTGCATGGGTGTGTGTTACATTACATTCACTAGTAGGAGTGAGAAAAACATCACGGGGCGGTGCGCATTGTATGGGTGTGTGTTACATTACATTCACTAACAGGAGTGAGAAAAACATCACGGGGTGGTGCGCATTGTATGGGTGTGTGTTACATTACATTCACTAGTAGGAGTGAGAAAAACATCACGGGGTGGTGTGAATCGGAGGGTCTGAATTAGGATAGGCAGTGATTGGCAATGTAGGATGGAGAAAAGCACCGCGGGGTGGTCAGCATGGGGAGGTAAGGGAACATGCAGTGGCAATTTAGGATACGTTTCTGAAAAACATCGCGGGGTGGTGCGCATTGTATGGGTGTGTGTTACATTACATTCACTACTAGGAGTGAGAAAAACATCACGGGGTGATGTGAATCGGAGGGTCTGAATTAACATAGGCAGTGAGTGGCAATGTAGGTTGGAGAAAAGCACCGCGGGGTGGTAAGCATGGGTAGGTCAGGGAACATGCAGTGGCAATGTAGGATAGGTTTCTGAAAAACATCGCGGGGTGGTGCGCATTGTATGGGTGTGTGTTACATTACATTCACTAGTAGGAGTGAGAAAAACATCACGGGGTGGTGTGAATCGGATGGTCTGAATTAGGATAGGCAGTGAGTGGCAATGTAGGATGGAGAAAAGCACCGCAGGGTGGTCAGCATGGGGAGGTCAGGGAACATGCAGTGGCAATGTAGGATAGGTTTCTGAAAAACATCGCGGGGTGGTGCGCATTGCATGGGTGTGTGTTTCATTACATTCACTAGTAGGAGTGAGAAAAACATCACGGGGTGGTGCGCATTGTATGGGTGTGTGTTACATTACATTCACTAGTAGGAGTGAGGAAAACATCACGGGGTGGTGCACATTGTATGGGTGTGTGTTACATTCACTAGTAGGAGTGAGAAAAACATCACGGGGTGGTGTGAATCGGATGGTCTGAATTAGGATAGGCAGTGAGTGGCAATGTAGGATTGAGAAAAGCACCGCGGGGTGGTCAGCGTGGGGAGGTCAGGGAACATGCAGTGGCAATGTATGATAGGTTTCTGAAAAACATCGCGGGCTGGTGCGCCTTGTATGGGTGTGTGTTACATTAGATTCACTAGTAGGAATGAGGAAAACATCACTGGGTGGTGCGCATTGTAT
Organism: Cavia porcellus; assembly: GCF_034190915.1. Classification (NCBI taxonomy): domain Eukaryota; kingdom Metazoa; phylum Chordata; class Mammalia; order Rodentia; family Caviidae; genus Cavia; species Cavia porcellus. The sequence continues at coordinate 147,761 of NW_026947749.1, read as the reverse complement.
GGGTGTGTGTTACATTACATTCACTAGTAGGAGTGAGAAAAACATCACGGGGAGGTGCGCAATGTATGGTTGTGTGTTACATTACATTCACTAGTAGGAGTGAGAAAAACATCACGGGGTGGTGCGCATCGTATGGGTGTGTGTTACATTCACTAGTAGGAGTGAGAAAAACATCACGGGGTGGTGCGCATCGTATGGGTGTGTGTTACATTACATTCACTAGTAGGAGTGAGAAAAACATCACGGGGTGGTGCGCATTGTATGGGTGTGTGTTACATTACATTCACTAGTAGGAGTGAGAAAAACATCACGGGGTGGTGTGAATCGGATGGTCTGAATTAGGATAGGCAGTGAGTGGCAATGTAGGATGGAGAAAAGCACCGCGGGGTGGTCAGCATGGGGAGGTAATGGAACATGCAGTGGCAATTTAGGATAAATTTCTGAAAAACATCGCGGGGTGGTGCGCATTTTATGGGTGTGTGTTACATTAGATTCACTAGTAGGAGTGAGAAAAACATCACGGGGTGGTGCGCATTGTATGGATGTGTGTTACATTACATTCACTAGTAGGAGTGAGAAAAACATCACGGGGTGGTGTGAATCGGAGGGTCTGAATTAGGATAGGCAGTGAGTGGCAATGTAGGATGGAGAAAAGCACCGCGGGGTGGTCAGCATGGGGAGGTCAGGGAACATGCAATGGCAATGTAGGATAGGTTTCTGAAAAACATCGCGGGGTGGTGCGCATTTTATGGGTGTGTGTTACATTAGATTCACTAGTAGGAGTGAGAAAAACATCACGGGGCGGTGCGCATTGTATGGCTGTGTGTTACATTACATTCACTAGTAGGAGTGAGGAAAACATCACGGGGTGGTGCGCATTGTATGGCTGTGTGTTACATTACATTCACTAGTAGGAGTGAGGAAAACATCACGGGGTGGTGCGCATTGTATGGGTGTGTGTTACATTACATTCACTACTAGGAGTGAGAAAAACATCACGGGGTGGTGAGAATCGGATGGTCTGAATTAGGATAGGCAGTGAGTGGCAATGTAGGATGGAGAAAAGCACGGTGGGGTGGTCAGCTTGGGGAGGTCAGGGAACATGCAGTGGGAATGTAGGATAGGTTTCTGAAAAGCATCGCGGGGTGGTGCGCCTTGTATGGGTGTGTGTTACTTTAGATTCACTAGTAGGAGTGAGGAAAACATCACTGGGTGGTGCGCATTGTATGGGTGTGTGTTACATTAGATTCACTAGTAGGAGTGAGAAAAACATCACGGGGTGGTGCGCATTGTATGGGTGTGTGTTACATTACATTCACTACTAGGAGTGAGAAAAACATCACGGGGTGGTGTGAATTGGAGGGTCTGAATTAGGATAGGCAGTGAGTGGCAATGTAGGATGGAGAAAAGCACCGCGGTGGGGTCAGCATGGGGAGGTCAGGGAACATGCAGTGGCAATGTAGGATAGGTTTCTGAAAAACATCGCGGGGTGGTGCGCATTGTATGGGTGTGTGTTACATTAGATTCACTAGTAGGAGTGAGAAAAACATCACGGGGTGGTGCGCATTGTATGGGTGTGTGTTACATTGCATTCACTAGTAGGAGTGAGAAAAACATCACGGGGTGGTGCGCATTGTATGGGTGTGTGTTACATTACCTTCACTAGTAGGAGTGAGAAAAACATCACGGGGTGGTGCGCATTGTATGGGTGTGTGTTACATTACATTCACTACTAGGAGTGAGAAAAGCATCACGGGGTGGTGTGAATCGGAGGGTCTGAATTAGGATAGGCAGTGATTGGCAATGTAGGATGGAGAAAAGCACCGCGGGGTTGTCAGCATGGGGAGGTAAGGGAACATGCAGTGGCAATTTAGGATACGTTTCTGAAAAACATCGCGGGGTGGTGCGCATTGTATGGGTGTGTGTTACATTACATTCACTAGTAGGAGTGAGAAAAACATCACGGGGCGGTGCGCATTGTATGGGTGTGTGTTACATTACATTCACTAGTAGGAGTGAGAAAAACATCACGGGGTGGTGCGCATTGTATGGGTGTGTGTTACATTACATTCACTACTTGGAGTGAGAAAAACATCACGGGGTGGTGTGAATTGGAGGGTCTGAATTAGGATAGGCAGTGAGTGGCAATGTAGGATGGAGAAAAGCACCGAGGTGTGGTCAGCATGGGGAGGTCAGGGAACATGCAGTGGCAATGTAGGATAGGTTTCTGAAAAACATCGCGGGGTGGTGCGCATTGTATGGGTGTGTGTTACATTAGATTCACTAGTAGGTGTGAGAAAAACATCACGGGGTGGTGCGCATTGTATGGGTGTGTTTTACATTACATTCACTAGTAGGAGTGAGAAAAACCTCACGGGGTGGTGCGCATTTTATGGGTGTGTGTTACGTTACATTCTCTAATAGGAGTGAGAAAAACATCACGGGGTGGTGCGCATTGTATGGGTGTGTGTTACATTACATTCACTACTAGGAGTGAGAAAAACATCACGGGGTGGTGCGCATTGTATGGGTGTGTGTTACATTACATTCACTAGTAGGAGTGAGAAAAACATCACGGGGTGGTGCGCATTGTATGGGTGTGTGTTACATTACATTCACTAGTAGGAGTGAGAAAAACATCACGGGGTGGTGCGCATTGTATGGGTGTGTGTTACATTACCTTCACTACTAGGAGTGAAAAAAACATCACGGGGGAGTGCGCATTGTATGGGTGTGTGTTACATTACATTCACTAGTATGAGTGAGAAAAACATCAAGGGGTGGTGCGCATTGTATGGGTGTGTGTTACATTACATTCACTACTAGGAGTGAGAAAAACATCACGAGGTGGTGTGAATCGGAGGGTCTGAATTAGGATAGGCAGTGATTGGCAATGTAGGATGGAGAAAAGCACCGCGGGGTGGTCAGCATGGGGAGGTAATGGAACATGCAGTGGCAATTTAGGATACATTTCTGAAAAACATCGCGGGGTGGTGCGCATTTTATGGGTGTGTGTTACATTAGATTCACTAGTAGGAGTGAGAAAAACATCACGGGGTGGTGCGCATTGTATGGATGTGTGTTACATTACATTCACTAGTAGGAGTGAGAAAAACATCACGGGGTGGTGTGAATCGGAGGGTCTGAATTAGGATAGGCAGTGAGTGGCAATGTAGGATGGAGAAAAGCACCGCGGGGTGGTCAGCATGGGGAGGTCAGGGAACATGCAGTGGCAATGTAGGATAGGTTTCTGAAAAACATCGCGGGGTGGTGCGCATTTTATGGGTGTGTGTTACATTAGATTCACTAGTAGGAGTGAGAAAAACATCACGGGGCGGTGCGCATTGTATGGCTGTGTGTTACATTACATTCACTAGTAGGAGTGAGGAAAACATCACGGGGTGGTGCGCATTGTATGGCTGTGTGTTACATTACATTCACTAGTAGGAGTGAGGAAAACATCACGGGGTGGTGCGCATTGTATGGGTGTGTGTTACATTACATTCACTACTAGGAGTGAGAAAAACATCACGGGGTGGTGAGAATCGGATGGTCTGAATTAGGATAGGCAGTGAGTGGCAATGTAGGATGGAGAAAAGCACGGTGGGGTGGTCAGCTTGGGGAGGTCAGGGAACATGCAGTGGGAATGTAGGATAGGTTTCTGAAAAGCATCGCGGGGTGGTGCGCCTTGTATGGGTGTGTGTTACATTAGATTCACTAGTAGGAGTGAGGAAAACATCACTGGGTGGTGCGCATTGTATGGGTGTGTGTTACATTAGATTCACTAGTAGGAGTGAGAAAAACATCACGGGGTGGTGCGCATTGTATGGGTGTGTGTTACATTACATTCACTACTAGGAGTGAGAAAAACATCACGGGGTGGTGTGAATTGGAGGGTCTGAATTAGGATAGGCAGTGAGTGGCAATGTAGGATGGAGAAAAGCACCGCGGTGGGGTCAGCATGGGGAGGTCAGGGAACATGCAGTGGCAATGTAGGATAGGTTTCTGAAAAACATCGCGGGGTGGTGCGCATTGTATGGGTGTGTGTTACATTAGATTCACTAGTAGGAGTGAGAAAAACATCACGGGGTGGTGCGCATTGTATGGGTGTGTGTTACATTGCATTCACTAGTAGGAGTGAGAAAAACATCACGGGGTGGTGCGCATTGTATGGGTGTGTGTTACATTACCTTCACTAGTAGGAGTGAGAAAAACATCACGGGGTGGTGCGCATTGTATGGGTGTGTGTTACATTACATTCACTACTAGGAGTGAGAAAAGCATCACGGGGTGGTGTGAATCGGAGGGTCTGAATTAGGATAGGCAGTGATTGGCAATGTAGGATGGAAAAAAGCACCGCGGGGTTGTCAGCATGGGGAGGTAAGGGAACATGCAGTGGCAATTTAGGATACGTTTCTAAAAAACATCGCGGGGTGGTGCGCATTGTATGGGTGTGTGTTACATTACATTCACTAGTAGGAGTGAGAAAAACATCACGGGGCGGTGCCCATTGTATGGGTGTGTGTTACATTACATTCACTAGTAGGAGTGAGAAAAACATCACGGGGTGGTGCGCATTGTATGGGTGTGTGTTACATTACATTCACTACTTGGAGTGAGAAAAACATCACGGGGTGGTGTGAATTGGAGGGTCTGAATTAGGATAGGCAGTGAGTGGCAATGTAGGATGGAGAAAAGCACCGCGGTGTGGTCAGCATGGGGAGGTCAGGGAACATGCAGTGGCAATGTAGGATAGGTTTCTGAAAAACATCGCGGGGTGGTGCGCATTGTATGGGTGTGTGTTACATTAGATTCACTAGTAGGTGTGAGAAAAACATCACGGGGTGGTGCGCATTGTATGGGTGTGTTTTACATTACATTCACTAGTAGGAGTGAGAAAAACCTCACGGGGTGGTGCGCATTTTATGGGTGTGTGTTACATTACATTCTCTAATAGGAGTGAGAAAAACATCACGGGGTGGTGCGCATTGTATGGGTGTGTGTTACATTACATTCACTACTAGGAGTGAGAAAAACATCACGGGGTGGTGCGCATTGTATGGGTGTGTGTTACATTACATTCACTAGTAGGAGTGAGAAAAACATCACGGGGTGGTGCGCATTGTATGGGTGTGTGTTACATTACATTCACTAGTAGGAGTGAGAAAAACATCACGGGGTGGTGCGCATTGTATGGGTGTGTGTTACATTACATTCACTAACAGGAGTGAGAAAAACATCACGGGGTGGTGCGCATTGTATGGGTGTGTGTTACATTACATTCACTAGTAGGAGTGAGAAAAACATCACGGGGTGGTGCGCATTGTATGGGTGTGTGTTACATTACATTCACTAGTAGGAGTGAGAAAAACATCACGGGGTGGTGTGAATCGGAGGGTCTGAATTAGGATAGGCAGTGATTGGCAATGTAGGATGGAGAAAAGCACCGCGGGGTGGTCAGCATGGGGAGGTAATGGAACATGCAGTGGCAATTTAGGATACGTTTTTGAAAAACATCGCGGCGTGGTGCGCATTTTATGGGTGGGTGTTACATTAGATTCACTAGTAGGAGTGAGAAAAACATCACGGGGTGGTGCGCATTGTATGGATGTGTGTTACATTACATTCACTAGTAGGAGTGAGAAAAACATCATGGGGTGGTGTGAATCGGAGGGTCTGAATTAGGATAGGCAGTGAGTGGCAATGTAGGATGGAGAAAAGCACCACGGGGTGGTCAGCATGGGGAGGTCAGGGAACATGCAGTGGCAATGTAGGATAGGTTTCTGAAAAACATCGCGGTGTGGTGCGCATTGTATGGGTGTGTGTTACATTAGATTCACTAGTAGGAGTGAGAAAAACATCACGGGGCGGTGCGCATTGTATGGGTGTGTGTTACATTACATTCACTAATAGGAGTGAGAAAAACATCACGGGGTGGTGCGCATTGTATGGCTGTGTGTTACATTACATTCACTAGTAGGAGTGAGGAAAACATCACGGGGTGGTGCGCATTGTATGGGTGTGTGTTACATTACATTCACTACTAGGAGTGAGAAAAACATCACGGGGTGGTGTGAATCGGATGGTCTGAATTAGGATAGGCAGTGAGTGACAATGTAGGATGGAGAAAAGCACGGTGGGGTGGTCAGCGTGGGGAGGTCATGGAACATGCAGTGGGAATGTAGGATAGGTTTCTGAAAAGCATCGCGGGGTGGTGCGCCTTGTATGGGTGTGTGTTACTTTAGATTCACTAGTAGGAGTGAGGAAAACATCACTGGGTGGTGCGCATTGTATGGGTGTGTGTTACATTAGATTCACTAGTAGGAGTGAGAAAAACATCACGGGGTGGTGCGCATTGTATGGGTGTGTGTTACATTACATTCACTAGTAGGAGTGAGAAAAACATCACGGGTTGGTGCGCATTGTATGGGTGTGTGTTACATTACATTCACTACTAGGAGTGAGAAAAACATCACGGGGTGGTGTGAATTGGAGGGTCTGAATTAGGATAGGCAGTGAGTGGCAATGTAGGATGGAGAAAAGCACCGCGGTGTGGTCAGCATGGGGAGGTCAGGGAACATGCAGTGGCAATGTAGGATAGGTTTCTGAAAAACATCGCGGGGTGGTGCGCATTGTATGGGTGTGTGTTACATTAGATTCACTAGTAGGAGTGAGAAAAACATCACGGGGTGGTGCGCATTGTATGGGTGTGTGTTACATTACATTCACTAGTAGGAGTGAGAAAAACATCACGGGGTGGTGCGCATTGTATGGGTGTGTGTTACATTACATTCACTAGTAGGAGTGAGAAAAACATCACGGGGTGGTGCGCATTGTATGGGTGTGTGTTACATTACCTTCACTAGTAGGAGTGAGGAAAACATCACGGGGTGTTGCGCATTGTATGGGTGTGTGTTACATTACATTCACTACTAGGAGTGAGAAAAACATCACGGGGTGGTGTGAATCGGAGGGTCTGAATTAGGATAGGCAGTGATTGGCAATGTAGGATGGAGAAAAGCACCGCGGGGTGGTCAGCATGGGGAGGTAAGGGAACATGCAGTGGCAATTTAGGATACGTTTCTGAAAAACATCGCGGGGTGGTGCGCATTGTATGGGTGTGTGTTACATTACATTCACTAGTAGGAGTGAGAAAAACATCACGGGGCGGTGCGCATTGTATGGGTGTGTGTTACATTACATTCACTAACAGGAGTGAGAAAAACATCACGGGGTGGTGTGAATTGGAGTGTCTGAATTAGGATAGGGAGTGAGTGGCAATGTAGGATGGAGAAAAGCACCGCGGGGTGGTCAGCATGGGGAGGTCAGGGAACATGCAGTGGCAATGTAGGATAGGTTTCTGAAAAACATCGCGGGGTGGTGCGCATTGTATGGGTGTGTGTTACACTAGATTCACTAGTAGGAGTGAGAAAAACATCACGGGGCGGTGCGCATTGTATGGGGGTGTGTTACATTACATTCACAAGTAGGAGTGAGAAAAACATCACGGGGTGGTGCGCATTGTATGGGTGTGTCTTACATTACATTCACTAGTAGGAGTGAGAAAAACATCACGGGGTGGTGCGCATTGTGTGGGTGTGTGTTACATTACATTCACTACTAGGAGTGAGAAAAACATCACGGGGTGGTGTGAATCGGATGGTCTGAATTAGGATAGGCAGTGAGTGGCAATGTAGGATGGAGAAAAGCACGGCGGGGTGGTCAGCGTGGGGAGGTCAGGTAACATGCAGTGGCAATGTAGGATAGGTTTCTGAAAAACATCGCGGGGTGGTGCGCCTTGTATGGGTGTGTGTTACATTAGATTCACTAGTAGGAGTGAGGAAAACATCACTGGGTGGTGCGCATTGTATGGGTGTGTGTTACATTACATTCACTAGTAGGAGTGAGAAAAACATCACCGGTTCGTGCGCATTGTATGGGTGTGTGTTACATTACATTCACTAGTAGGAGTGAGAAAAACATCACGGGGTGTTGCGCATTGTATGGGTGTGTGTTACATTACATTCACTAGTAGGAGTGAGAAAAACATCACGGGGTGGTGTGAATCGGAGGGTCTTAATTAGGATAGGCAGTGATTGGCAATGTAGGATGGAGAAAAGCACCGCGGGGTGGTCAGCATGGGGAGGTAAGGGAACATGCAGTGGCAATTTAGGATACGTTTCTGAAAAACATCGCGGGGTGGTGCGCATTGTATAGGTGTGTGTTACATTAGATTCACTAGTAGGAGTGAGAAAAACATCACGGGGTGGTGCGCATTGTATGGGTGTGTGTTACATTACATTCACTAGTAGGAGTGAGAAAAACATCACGGGTTGGTGCGCATTGTATGGGTGTGTGTTACATTACATTCACTACTAGGAGTGAGAAAAACATCACGGGGTGGTGTGAATTGGAGGGTCTGAATTAGGATAGGCAGTGAGTGACAATGTAGGATGGAGAAAAGCACGGTGGGGTGGTCAGCGTGGGGAGGTCAGGGAACATGCAGTGGGAATGTAGGATAGGTTTCTGAAAAGCATCGCGGGGTGGTGCGCCTTGTATGGGTGTGTGTTACTTTAGATTCACTAGTAGGAGTGAGGAAAACATCACTGGGTGGTGCGCATTGTATGGGTGTGTGTTACATTAGATTCACTAGTAGGAGTGAGAAAAACATCACGGGGTGGTGCGCATTGTATGGGTGTGTGTTACATTACATTCACTAGTAGGAGTGAGAAAAACATCACGGGTTGGTGCGCATTGTATGGGTGTGTGTTACATTACATTCAGTACTAGGAGTGAGAAAAACATCACGGGGTGGTGTGAATTGGAGGGTCTGAATTAGGATAGGCAGTGAGTGGCAATGTAGGATGGAGAAAAGCACCGCGGTGTGGTCAGCATGGGGAGGTCAGGGAACATGCAGTGGCAATGTAGGATAGGTTTCTGAAAAACATCGCGGGGTGGTGCGCATTGTATGGGTGTGTGTTACATTAGATTCACTAGTAGGAGTGAGAAAAACATCACGGAGTGGTGCGCAATGTATGGGTGTGTGTTACATTACATTCACTAGTAGGAGTGAGAAAAACATCACGGGGTGGTGCGCATTGTATGGGTGTGTGTTACATTACATTCACTAGTAGGAGTGAGAAAAACATCACGGGGTGGTGCGCATTGTATGGGTGTGTGTTACATTACCTTCACTAGTAGGAGTGAGGAAAACATCACGGGGTGTTGCGCATTGTATGGGTGTGTGTTACATTACATTCACTACTAGGAGTGAGAAAAACATCACGGGGTGGTGTGAATCGGATGGTCTGAATTAGGATAGGCAGTGAGTGACAATGTAGGATGGAGAAAAGCACGGTGGGGTGGTCAGCGTGGGGAGGTCAGGGAACATGCAGTGGGAATGTAGGATAGGTTTCTGAAAAGCATCGCGGGGTGGTGCGCCTTGTATGGGTGTGTGTTACTTTAGATTCACTAGTAGGAGTGAGGAAAACATCACTGGGTGGTGCGCATTGTATGGGTGTGTGTTACATTAGATTCACTAGTAGGAGTGAGAAAAACATCACGGGGTGGTGCGCATTGTATGGGTGTGTGTTACATTACATTCACTAGTAGGAGTGAGAAAAACATCACGGGTTGGTGCGCATTGTATGGGTGTGTGTTACATTACATTCACTACTAGGAGTGAGAAAAACATCACGGGGTGGTGTGAATTGGAGGGTCTGAATTAGGATAGGCAGTGAGTGGCAATGTAGGATGGAGAAAAGCACCGCGGTGTGGTCAGCATGGGGAGGTCAGGGAACATGCAGTGGCAATGTAGGATAAGTTTCTGAAAAACATCGCGGGGTGGTGCGCATTGTATGGGTGTGTGTTACATTAGATTCACTAGTAGGAGTGAGAAAAACATCACGGGGTGGTGCGCATTGTATGGGTGTGTGTTACATTACATTCACTAGTAGGAGTGAGAAAAACATCACGGGGTGGTGCGCATTGTATGGGTGTGTGTTACATTACATTCACTAGTAGGAGTGAGAAAAACATCACGGGGTGGTGCGCATTGTATGGGTGTGTGTTACATTACCTTCACTAGTAGGAGTGAGGAAAACATCACGGGGTGTTTCGCATTGTATGGGTGTGTGTTACATTACATTCACTACTAGGAGTGAGAAAAACATCACGGGGTGGTGTGAATCGGAGGGTCTGAATTAGGATAGGCAGTGATTGGCAATGTAGGATGGAGAAAAGCACCGCGGGGTGGTCAGCATGGGGAGGTAAGGGAACATGCAGTGGCAATTTAGGATACGTTTCTGAAAAACATCGCGGGGTGGTGCGCATTGTATGGGTGTGTGTTACATTACATTCACTAGTAGGAGTGAGAAAAACATTACGGGGCGGTGCGCATTGTATGGGTGTGTGTTACATTACATTCACTAACAGGAGTGAGAAAAACATCACGGGGTGGTGTGAATTGGAGTGTCTGAATTAGGATAGGGAGTGAGTGGCAATGTAGGATGGAGAAAAGCACCGCGGGGTGGTCAGCATGGGGAGGTCAGGGAACATGCAGTGGCAATGTAGGATAGGTTTCTGAAAAACATCGCGGGTGGTGCGCATTGTATGGGTGTGTGTTACACTAGATTCACTAGTAGGAGTGAGAAAAACATCACGGGGCGGTGCGCATTGTATGGGTGTGTGTTACATTACATTCACAAGTAGGAGTGAGAAAAACATCACGGGGTGGTGCGCATTGTATGGGTGTGTCTTACATTACATTCACTAGTAGGAGTGAGAAAAACATCACGGGGTGGTGCGCATTGTGTGGGTGTGTGTTACATTACATTCACTACTAGGAGTGAGAAAAACATCACGGGGTGGTGTGAATCGGATGGTCTGAATTAGGATAGGCAGTGAGTGGCAATGTAGGATGGAGAAAAGCACGGCGGGGTGGTCAGCGTGGGGAGGTCAGGTAACATGCAGTGGCAATGTAGGATAGGTTTCTGAAAAACATCGCGGGGTGGTGCGCCTTGTATGGGTGTGTGTTACATTAGATTCACTAGTAGGAGTGAGGAAAACATCACTGGGTGGTGCGCATTGTATGGGTGTGTGTTACATTACATTCACTAGTAGGAGTGAGAAAAACATCACCGGTTCGTGCGCATTGTATGGGTGTGTGTTACATTACATTCACTAGTAGGAGTGAGAAAAACATCACGGGGTGGTGCGCATTGTATGGGTGTGTGTTACATTACATTCACTAGTAGGAGTGAGAAAAACATCACGGGGTGGTGTGAATCGGAGGGTCTGAATTAGGATAGGCAGTGATTGGCAATGTAGGATGGAGAAAAGCACCGCGGGGTGGTCAGCATGGGGAGGTAAGGGAACATGCAGTGGCAATTTAGGATACGTTTCTGAAAAACATCGCGGGGTGGTGCGCATTGTATAGGTGTGTGTTACATTAGATTCACTAGTAGGAGTGAGAAAAACATCACGGGGTGGTGCGCATTGTATGCGTGTGTGTTACATTACATTCACTAGTAGGAGTGAGAAAAACATCACGGGGTGGTATGAATCGGAAGGTCTGAATTAGCATAGGCAGTGAGTGGCAATGTAGGATGGAGAAAAGCACCGCGGGGTGGTCAGCATGGGGAGGTCAGGGAACATGCAGTGGCAATGTAGGATAGGTTTCTAAAAAACATCGCGAGGTGGTGCGCATTGTATGGGTGTGTGTTACATAACATTCACTAGTAGGAGTGAGAAAAACATCACGGGGTGGTGCGCATTGTATGGGTGTGTGTTACATTACATTCACTAGTAGGAGTGAGAAAAACATTACGGGCTGGTGCGCATTGTATGGGTGTGTGTTACATTACATTCACTAGTAGGAGTGAGAAAAACATCACGGGGTGGTGCGCATTTTATGGGTGTGTGTTACATTACATTCACTAGTAAGAGTGAGAAAAACATCACGGGGTGGTGCGCATTGTATGGGTGTGTGTTACATTACATTCACTACTAGGAGTGAGAAAAACATCACGGGGTGGTGCGCATTGTATGGGTGTGTGTTACATTACATTCACTAGTAGGAGTGAGAAAAACATCACGGGGTGGTGCGCATTGTATGGGTGTGTGTTACATTACATTCACTAGTAGGAGTGAGAAAAACATCACGGGGTGATGTGAATTGGAGGGTCTGAATTAGGATAGGCAGTGAGTGGCAATGTAGGATGGAGAAAAGCACCGCGGTGTGGTCAGCATGGGGAGGTCAGGGAACATGCAGTGGCAATGTAGGATAGGTTTCTGAAAAACATCGCGGGGTGGTGCGCATTGAATGGGTGTGTGTTACATTAGATTCACTAGTAGGAGTGAGAAAAACATCACGGGGTGGTGCGCATTGTATGGGTGTGTGTTACATTACATTCACTAGTAGGAGTGAGAAAAACATCACGGGGTGGTGCGCATTGTATGGGTGTGTGTTACATTAGATTCACTAGTAGGAGTGAGAAAAACATCACGGGGTGGTGCGCATTGCATGGATGTGTGTTACATTGCATTCACTAGTAGGAGTGAGAAAAACATCATGGGGTGGTGTGAATCGGAGGGTCTGAATTAGGATAGGCAGCGAGTGGCAATGTAGGATGGAGAAAAGCACCGCGGGGTGGTCAGCATGGGGAGGTCAGGGAACATGCAGTGGCAATGTAGGATAGGTTTCTGAAAAACATCGCGGGGTGGTGCGCATTGCATGGGTGTGTGTTACATTAGATTCACTAGTAGGAGTGAGAAAAACATAACGGGGCGGTGCGCATTGTATGGGTGTGTGTTACATTACATTCACTAATAGGAGTGAGAAAAACATCACGGGGTGGTGCGCATTGTATGGGTGTGTGTTACATTACATTCACTAGTAGGAGTGAGAAAAACATCACGGGGTGGTGTGCATTGTATGGGTGTGTGTTACATTACATTCACTAGTAGGAGTGAGGAAAACATCACGGGGTGGTGTGCATTGTATGGGTGTGTGTTACATTACATTCACTAGTAGGAGTGAGAAAAACATCACGGGGTGGTGTGAATCGGATGGTCTGAATTAGGATAGGCAGTGAGTGGCAATGTAGGATTGAGAAAAGCACCGCGGGGTGGTCAGCGTGGGGAGGTCAGGGAACATGCAGTGGCAATGTAGGATAGGTTTCTGAAAAACATCGCGGGGTGGTGCGCCTTGTATGGGTGTGTGTTACATTAGATTCACTAGTAGGAATGAGGAAAACATCACTGGGTGGTGCGCATTGTATGGGTGTGTGTTACATTACATTCACTAGTAGGAGTGAGAAAAACATCACGGGGTGGTGCGCAATGTATGGGTGTGTGTTACATTACATTCACTAGTAGGAGTGAGAAAAACATCACGGGGTGGTGCCCATTGTATGGGTGTGTGTTACATTACATTCACTAGTAGGAGTGAGAAAAACATCACGGGGTGGTGCGCATTGTATGGGTGTGTGTTACATTACATTCACTAGTAGGAGTGAGAAAAACATCACGGGGTGGTGTGAATCGGATGGCCTGAATTAGGATAGGCAGTGATTGGCAATATAGGATGGAGAAAAGCACCGCGGGGTGGTCAGCATGGGGAGGTAAGGGAACATGCAGTGGCAATTTAGGATACGTTTCTGAAAAACATCACGGGGTGGTGCGCATTTTATGGGTGTGTGTTACATTAGATTCACTAGTAGGAGTGAGAAAAACATCACGGGGTGGTGCGCATTGTATGGATGTGTGTTACATTACATTCACTAGTAGGAGTGAGAAAAACATCACAGGGTGGTGTGAATCGGAGGGTCTGAATTAGGATAGGCAGTGAGTGGCAATGTAGGATGGAGAAAAGCACCGCGGCGTGGTCAGCATGGGGAGGTCAGGGAACATGCAGTGGCAATGTAGGATAGGTTTCTGAAAAACATCGCGGGGTGGTGCGCATTGTATGGGTGTGTGTTACATTAGATTCACTAGTAGGAGTGAGAAAAACATCAAGGTGCGGTGCGCATTGTATGGGTGTGTGTTACATTACATTCACTAGTAGGAGTGAGAAAAACATCACGGGGTGGTGCGCATTTTATGGCTGTGTGTTACGTTACATTCACTAATAGGAGTGAGGAAAACATCACGGGGTGGTGCGCATTGTATGGGTGTGTGTTACATTACATTCACTACTAGGAGTGAGAAAACATCACGGGGTGGTGTGAATCGGATGGTCTGAATTAGGATAGGCAGTGAGTGGCAATGTAGGATGGAGAAAAGCACGGCTGGGTGGTCAGCGTGGGGAGGTCAGGGAACATGCAGTGGCAATGTAGGATAGGTTTCTGAAAAACATCGCGGGGTGGTGCGCCTTGTATGGATGTGTGTTACATTAGATTCACTAGTAGGAGTGAGGAAAATATCACTGGGTGGTGCGCATTGTATGGGTGTGTGTTACATTACATTCACTAGTATGAGTGAGAAAAACATCAAGGGGTGGTGCGCATTGTATGGGTGTGTGTTACATTACATTCACTAGTAGGAGTGAGAAAAACATCACGGGTGGTGCACATTGTATGGGTGTGTGTTACATTACATTCACTCCTAGGAGTGAGAAAAACATCACGGGGTGGTGTGAATTGGAGGGTCTGAATTAGGATAGGCAGTGAGTGGCAATGTAGGATGGAGAAAAGCACCGCGGTGTGGTCAGCATGGGGAGGTCAGGGAACATGCAGTGGCAATGTAGGATAGGTTTCTGAAAAACATCGCGGGGTGGTGCGCATTGTATGGGTGTGTGTTACATTAGATTCACTAGTAGGAGTGAGAAAAACATCACGGTGTGGTGCGCTTTGTATGGGTGTGTGTTACATTACCTTCTCTAATAGGAGTGAGAAAAACATCACGGGGTGGTGCGCATTGTATGGGTGTGTGTTACATTAGATTCAATAGCAGGAGTGAGAAAAACATCACGGGGTGGTCCGCATTGTATGGGTGTGTGTTACATTACATTCACTAGTAGGAGTGAGAAAAACATCACGGGGTGGTGCGCTTTGTATGGGTGTGTGTTACATTACCTTCTCTAATAGGAGTGAGAAAAACATCACGGGGTGGTGCGCATTGTATGGGTGTTTGTTACATTACATTCACTAGTAGGAGTGAGAAAAACATCACGGGGTGGTGTGAATCGGAGGGTCTGAATTAGCATAGGCAGTGAGTGGCAATGACGGATGGAGAAAAGCACCGCGGGGTGGTCAGCATGGGGAGGTCAGGGAACATGCATTGGCAATGTAGGATAGGTTTCTGAAAAACATCGCGAGGTGGTGCGCATTGTATGGGTGTGTTTTACATTAGATTCACTAGTAGGAGTCAGAAAAACATCACGGGGTGGTGCGCATTGTATGGGTGTGTGTTACATTACATTCACTAGTAGGAGTGAGAAAAACATCACGGGGTTGTGCGCATTGTATGGGTGTGTGTTACATTACATTCACTAGTAGGAGTGAGAAAAACATCACGGGCTGGTGCGCAATGTATGGGTGTGTGTTACATTACATTCACTAGTAGGAGTGAGAAAAACATCACGGGGTGGTGCGCATTTTATTGGTGTGTGTTACATTACATTCACTAGTAAGAGTGAGAAAAACATCACGGGGTGGTGCGCATTGTATGGGTGTGTGTTACATTACATTCACTACTAGGAGTGAGAAAAACATCATGGGGTGGTGCGCATTGTATGGGTGTGTGTTACATTACATTCACTAGTAGGAGTGAGAAAAACATCACGGGGTGATGTGAATTGGAAGGTCTGAATTAGGATAGGCAGTGAGTGGCAATGTAGGATGAAGAAAAGCACCGCGGTGTGGTCAGTATGGGGAGGTCAGAGAACATGCAGTGGCAATGTAGGATAGGTTTCTGAAAAACATCGCGGGGTGGTGCGCATTGTATGGGTGTGTGTTACATTAGATTCACTAGTAGGAGTGAGAAAAACATCACGGGGTGGTGCGCATTGTATGGGTGTGTGTTACATTACATTCACTAGTAGGAGTGAGAAAAACATCACGGGGTGGTGCGCATTGTATGTTGTGTGTTACATTACATTCACTAGTAGGAGTGAGAAAAACATCACGGAGTGGTCGCATTGTATGGGTGTGTGTTACATTACATTCACTACTAGGAGTGAGAAAAACATCACGGGGTGGTGTGAATCTGAGTGTCGGAATTAGGATAGGCAGTGAGTGGCAATGTAGGATGGAGAAAAGCACCGGGGGGTTGTCAGCATGGGGAGGTCAGGGAACATGCAGTGGCAATGTAGGATAGGTTTCTGAAAAATATCGCGGTGTGGTGCGCATTGTATGGGTGTGTGTTACATGAGATTCACTAGTAGGAGTGAGAAAAACATCACGGGTGGTGCGCATTGTATGGGTGTTTGTTACATTACATTCACTAATAGGAGTGAGAAAAACATCACGGTGTGGTGCGCATTTTATGGGTGTGTGTTACATTACATTCACTATTAGGAGTGAGAAAAACATCACGGGCTGGTGCGCATTGTATGGGTGTGTGTTACATAACATTCACTAGTAGGAGTGAGAAAAACATCACGGGGTGGTGCGCATTGTATGGGTGTGTGTTACATTACATTCACTAGTAGGAGTGAGAAAAACATCACGGGGTGGTGCGCATTTATGGGTGTGTGTTACATTAGATTCACTAGTAGGAGTGAGGAAAACATCAATGGGTGGTGCGCATTGTATGGGTGTGTGTTACATTACATTCACTAGTAGGAGTGAGAAAAACATCACGGGGTGGTGCGCATTGTATGGGTGTGTGTTACATTACATTCACTTGTAGGAGTGAGAAAAACATCACGGGGTGGTGCACATTGTATGGGTGTGTGTTACATTACATTCACTACTAGGAGTGAGAAAAACATCACGGGGTGGTGTGAATTGGAGGGTCTGAATTAGGATAGGCAGTGAGTGGCAATGTAGGATGGAGAAAAGCACCGCGGTGTGTTCAGCATGGGGAGGTCAGGGAACATGCAATGGCAATGTAGGATAGGTTTCTGAAAAACATCGCGGGGTGGTGCGCATTGTATGGGTGTGTGTTACATTAGATTCACTAGTAGGAGTGAGAAAAACATCACGGGGTGGTGCGCATTGTATGGGTGTGTGTTACATTACATTCACTAGTAGGAGTGAGAAAAACATCACGGGGTGGTGCGCATTGTATGGGTGTGTGCTACATTACATTCTCTAATAGGAGTGAGAAAAACATCACGGGGTGGTGCGCATTGTATGGGTGTGTGTTACATTACCTTCACAAGTAGGAGTGAGAAAAACATCACGGGGTGGTGCGCATTGTATGGGTGTGTGTTACATTACATTCACTAGTAGGTGTGAGAAAAACATCACGGTGTGGTGCGCATTGTATGGGTGTGTGTTACATTACATTCACTAGTAGGAGTGAGAAAAACATCACGGGGTGGTGCGCATTGTATGGCTGTGTGTTACATTACATTCACTAATAGGAGTGAGGAAAACATCACGGGGTGGTGCGCATTGTATGGGTGTGTCTTACATTACATTCACTAGTAGGTGTGAGAAAAACATCACGGGGTGGTGCGCATTGTATGGGTGTGTGTTACATTACCTTCACTAGTAGGAGTGAGAAAAACATCACGGGGTGGTGTGAATCGGATGGTCTGAATTAGGATAGGCAGTGAGTGGCAATGTAGGATTGAGAAAAGCACCGCGGGGTGGTCAGCGTGGGGAGGTCAGGGAACATGCAGTGGCAATGTAGGATAGGTTTCTGAAAAACATCGCGGGGTGGTGCGCCTTGTATGGGTGTGTGTTACATTAGATTCACTAGTAGGAATGAGGAAAACATCACGGGGTGGTGCGCATTGTATGGGTGTGTGTTACATTACCTTCACTAGTAGGAGTGAGAAAAACATCACGGGGTGGTGCGCAATGTATGGGTGTGTGTTACATTACATTCACTAGTAGGAGTGAGAAAAACATCACGGGGTGGTGCCCATTGTATGGGTGTGTGTTACATTACATTCACTAGTAGGAGTGAGAAAAACATCACGGGGTGGTGCGCATTGTATGGATGTGTGTTACATTACATTCACTAGTAGGAGTGAGAAAAACATCACAGGGTGGTGTGAATCGGAGGGTCTGAATTAGGATAGGCAGTGAGTGGCAATGTAGGATGGAGAAAAGCACCGCGGCGTGGTCAGCATGGGGAGGTCAGGGAACATGCAGTGGCAATGTAGGATAGGTTTCTGAAAAACATCGCGGGGTGGTGCGCATTGTATGGGTGTGTGTTACATTAGATTCACTAGTAGGAGTGAGAAAAACATCAAGGGGCGGTGCGCATTGTATGGGTGTGTGTTACATTACATTCACTAGTAGGAGTGAGAAAAACATCACGGGGTGGTGCGCATTGTATGGCTGTGTGTTACATTACATTCACTAATAGGAGTGAGGAAAACATCACGGGGTGATGCGCATTTTATGGGTGTGTGTTACATTACATTCACTACTAGGAGTGAGAAAACATCACGGGGTGGTGTGAATCGGATGGTCTGAATTAGGATAGGCAGTGAGTGGCAATGTAGGATGGAGAAAAGCACGGTGGGTGGTCAGCGTGGGGAGGTCAGGGAACATGCAGTGGCAATGTAGGATAGGTTTCTGAAAAACATCGCGGGGTGGTGCGCCTTGTATGGATGTGTGTTACATTAGATTCACTAGTAGGAGTGAGGAAAACATCACTGGGTGGTGCGCATTGTATGGGTGTGTGTTACATTACATTCACTAGTATGAGTGAGAAAAACATCAAGGGGTGGTGCGCATTGTATGGGTGTGTGTTACATTACATTCACTAGTAGGAGTGAGAAAAACATCACGGGGTGGTGTGCATTGTATGGGTGTGTGTTACATTACATTCACTAGTAGGAGTGAGAAAAACATCACGGGGTGGTGCGCATTGTATGGGTGTGTGTTACATTACATTCTCTAATAGGAGTGAGAAAAACATCACGGGGTGGTGCGCATTGTATGGGTGTTTGTTACATTACCTTCACTAGTAGGAGTGAGAAAAACATCAAGGGGTGGTGTGCATTGTATGGGTGTGTGTTACATTACATTCACTAGTAGGAGTGAGAAAAACATCACGGGGTGGTGCACATTGTATGGGTGTGTGTTAGATTACATTCACTAGTAGGAGTGAGAAAAACATCACGGGGTGGTGCGCATTGTATGGGTGTGTGTTACATTACCTTCACTAGTAGGAGTGAAAAAAACATCACGGGGTAGTGCGCATTGTATGGGTGTGTGTTACATTGCATTCACTAGTAGGAGTGAGAAAAACATCACGGGGTGGTGCGCATTGTATGGGTGTGTGTTACATTACCTTCACTAGTAGGAGTGAAAAAAACATCACGGGGTGGTGCGCATTGTATGGGTGTGTGTTACATTACATTCACTAGTAGGAGTGAGAAAAACATCACGAGGTGGTGCGCATTGTATGGGTGTGTGTTACATTACATTCACTACTAGGAGTGAGAAAAACATCACGGTGTGGTGTGAATCGGAGGGTCTGAATTAGGATTGGCAGTGATTGGCAATGTAGGATGGAGAAAAGCACCGCGGGGTGGTCAGCATGGGGAGGTAAGGGAACATGCAGTGGCAATGTAGGATAGGTTTCTGAAAAACATCGCGGGGTGGTGCGCTTTGTATGGGTGTGTGTTACATTAGATTCAATAGCAGGAGTGAGAAAAACATCACGGGGTGGTGCGCATTGTATGGGTGTGTGTTACATTACATTCACTAGTAGGAGTGAGAAAAACATCACGGGGTGGTGCGCTTTGTATGGGTGTGTGTTACATTACCTTCTCTAATAGGAGTGAGAAAAACATCACGGGGTGGTGCGCATTGTATGGGTGTGTGTTACATTACCTTCACTAGTTGGAGTGAGAAAAACATCACGGGGTGGTGCGCATTGTTTGGGTGTGTGTTACATTACATTCACTAGTAGGAGTGAGAAAAACATCACGGGGTGGTGCGCATTGTATGGGTGTGTGTTACATTACATTCACTAGTAGGAGTGAGAAAAACATAACTGGGTGGTGCGCATTGTATGGGTGTGTGTTACATTACCTTCACTAGTAGGAGTGAAAAAAACATCACGGGGTGGTGCGCATTGTATGGGTGTGTGTTACATTACATTCACTAGTAGGAGTGAGAAAAACATCACGGGGTGGTGCGCATTGTATGGGTGTGTGTTACATTACCTTCACTAGTAGGAGTGAAAAAAACATCACGGGGTGGTGCGCATTGTATGGGTGTGTGTTACATTACATTCACTAGTAGGAGTGAGAAAAACATCACGGGGTGGTGCGCATTGTATGGGTGTGTGTTACATTACATTCACTACTAAGAGTGAGAAAAACATCACGGGGTGGTGTGAATCGGAGGGTTTGAATTAGGATAGGCAGTGATTGGCAATGTAGGATATAGAAAAGCACCGCGGGGTGGTCAGCATGGGGAGGTAAGGGAACATGCAGTGGCAATTTAGGATACGTTTCTGAAAAACATCGCGGGGTGGTGCGCATTGTATGGGTGTGTGTTACATTAGATTCACTAGTAGGAGTGAGAAAAACATCACGGGGTGGTGCGCATTGTATGCGTGTGTGTTACATTACCTTCACTAGTAGGAGTGAGAAAAACATCACGGGGTGGTGTGAATCGGAGGGTCTGAATTAGCATAGGCAGTGAGTGGCAATGACGGATGGAGAAAAGCACCGCGGGGTGGTCAGCATGGGGAGGTCAGGGAACATGCATTGGCAATGTAGGATAGGTTTCTGAAAAACATCGCGAGGTGGTGCGCATTGTATGGGTGTGTTTTACATTAGATTCACTAGTAGGAGTCAGAAAAACATCACGGGGTGGTGCGCATTGTATGGGTGTGTGTTACATTACATTCACTAGTAGGAGTGAGAAAAACATCACGGGGTTGTGCGCATTGTATGGGTGTGTGTTACATTACATTCACTAGTAGGAGTGAGAAAAACATCACGGGGTGGTGCGCATTTTATTGGTGTGTGTTACATTACATTCACTAGTAAGAGTGAGAAAAACATCACGGGGTGGTGCGCATTGTATGGGTGTGTGTTACATTACATTCACTACTAGGAGTGAGAAAAACATCATGGGGTGGTGCGCATTGTATGGGTGTGTGTTACATTACATTCACTAGTAGGAGTGAGAAAAACATCACGGGGTGATGTGAATTGGAGGGTCTGAATTAGGATAGGCAGTGAGTGGCAATGTAGGATGGAGAAAAGCACCGCGGTGTGGTCAGTATGGGGAGGTCAGAGAACATGCAGTGGCAATGTAGGATAGGTTTCTGAAAAACATCGCGGGGTGGTGCGCCTTGTATGGGTGTGTGTTACATTAGATTCACTAGTAGGAGTGAGAAAATCATCACGGGGTGGTGCGCATTGTATGGGTGTGTGTTACATTACATTCACTAGTAGGAGTGAGAAAAACATCACGGGGTGGTGCGCATTGTATGGTTGTGTGTTACATTACATTCACTAGTAGGAGTGAGAAAAACATCACGGAGTGGTCGCATTGTATGGGTGTGTGTTACATTACATTCACTACTAGGAGTGAGAAAAACATCACGGGGTGGTGCACATTGTATGGGTGTGTGTTACATTACATTCACTACTAGGAGTGAGAAAAACATCACGGGGTGGTGTGAATTGGAGGGTCTGAATTAGGATAGGCAGTGAGTAGCAATGTAGGATGGAGAAAAGCACCGCGGTGTGGTCAGCATGGGGAGGTCAGGGAACATGCAGTGGCAATGTAGGATAGGTTTCTGAAAAACATCGCGGGGTGGTGCGCATTGTATGGGTGTGTGTTACATTAGATTCACTAGTAGGAGTGAGAAAAACATCACGGGGTGGTGCGCATTGTATGGGTGTGTGTTACATTACATTCACTAGTAGGAGTGAGAAAAACATCACGGGGTGGTGCGCTTTGTATGGGTGTGTGCTACATTACATTCTCTAATAGGAGTGAGAAAAACATCACGGGGTGGTGCGCATTGTATGGGTGTGTGTTACATTACCTTCACTAGTAGGAGTGAGAAAAACATCACGGGGTGGTGCGCATTGTATGGGTGTGTGTTACATTACATTCACTAGTAGGTGTGAGAAAAACATCACGGTGTGGTGCGCATTGTATGGGTGTGTGTTACATTACATTCACTAGTAGGAGTGAGAAAAACATCACGGGGTGGTGCGCATTGTATGGCTGTGTGTTACATTACATTCACTAGTAGGAGTGAGGAAAACATCACGGGGTGGTGCGCATTGTATGGGTGTGTGTTACATTACATTCACTAGTAGGTGTGAGAAAAACATCACGGGGTGGTGAGCATTGTATGGGTGTGTGTTACATTACCTTCACTAGTAGGAGTGAGAAAAACATCACGGGGTGGTGCGCATTGTATGGGTGTGTGTTACATTACATTCACTAGTAGGTGTGAGAAAAACATCACGGGGTGGTGCGCATTGTATGGGTGTGTGTTACATTACATTCACTAGTAGGAGTGAGAAAAACATCACGGGGTGGTGCACATTGTATGGGTGTGTGTTACATTACATTCACTAGTAGGAGTGAGAAAAACATCACGGGGTGGTGCGCATTGTATGGGTGTGTGTTACATTACCTTCACTAGTAGGAGTGAAAAAAACATCACGGGGTGGTGCGCATTGTATGGGTGTGTGTTACATTACCTTCACTAGTAGGAGTGAGAAAAACATCACGGGGTGGTGCGCATTGTATGGGTGTGTTTTACATTACATTCACTACTAAGAGTGAGAAAAACATCACGGGGTGGTGTGAATCGGAGGGTCTGAATTAGGATTGGCAGTGATTGGCAATGTAGGATGGAGAAAAGCACCGCGGGGTGGTCAGCATGGGGAGGTAAGGGAACATGCAGTGGCAATGTAGGATAGGTTTCTGAAAAACATCGCGGGGTGGTGCGCATTGTATGGGTGTGTGTTACATTAGATTCAATAGAAGGAGTGAGAAAAACATCACGGGGTGGTGCGCATTGTATGGGTGTGTGTTACATTACATTCACTAGTAGGAGTGAGAAAAACATCACGGGGTGGTGCGCCTTGTATGGGTGTGTGTTACATTACCTTCACTAGTAGGAGTGAAAAAAACATCACGGGGTGGTGCGCATTGTATGGGTGTGTGTTACATTACATTCACTAGTAGGAGTGAGAAAAACATCACGGGGTGGTGAGCATTGTATGGGTGTGTGTTACATTACATTCACTACTAGGAGTGAGAAAAGATCACGGGGTGGTGTGAATCGGATGGTCTGAATTAGGATAGGCAGTGAGTGGCAATGTAGGATGGAGAAAAGCACGGCGGGGTGGTCAGCGTGGGGAGGTCAGGGAACATGCAGTGGCAATGTAGGATAGGTTTCTGAAAAACATCGCGGGGTGGTGCGCCTTGTATGGGTGTGTGTTACATTAGATTCACTAGTAGGAGTGAGGAAAACATCACTGGGTGGTGCGCATTGTATGGGTGTGTGTTACATTACATTCACTAGTAGGAGTGAGAAAAACATCACGGGGTGGTGCGCCTTGTATGGGTGTGTGTTACATTACATTCACTAGTAGGAGTGAGAAAAACATCACGGGGTGGTGCACATTGTATGGGTGTGTGTTACATTACATTCACTACTAGGAGTGAGAAAAACATCACGGGGTGGTGTGAATTGGAGGGTCTGAATTAGGATAGGCAGTGAGTGGCAATGTAGGATGGAGAAAAGCACCGCGGTGTGGTCAGCATGGGGAGGTCAGGGAACATGCAGTGGCAATGTAGGATAGGTTTCTGAAAAACATCGCGGGGTGGTGCGCATTGTATGGGTGTGTGTTACATTAGATTCACTAGTAGGAGTGAGAAAAACATCACGGGGTGGTGCGCATTGTATGGGTGTGTGTTACATTACATTCACTAGTAGGAGTGAGAAAAACATCACGGGGTGGTGCGCATTGTATGGGTGTGTGCTACATTACATTCTCTAATAGGAGTGAGAAAAACATCACGGGGTCGTGCGCATTGTATGGGTGTGTGTTACATTACCTTCACTAGTAGGAGTGAGAAAAACATCACGGGGTGGTGCGCATTGTATGGGTGTGTGTTACATTACATTCACTAGTAGGTGTGAGAAAAACATCACGGTGTGGTGCGCATTGTATGGGTGTGTGTTACATTACATTCACTAGTAGGAGTGAGAAAAACATCACGGGGTGGTGCGCATTGTATGGCTGTGTGTTACATTACATTCACTAGTAGGAGTGAGGAAAACATCACGGGGTGGTGCGCATTGTATGGGTGTGTGTTACATTACATTCACTAGTAGGTGTGAGAAAAACATCACGGGGTGGTGCGCATTGTATGGGTGTGTGTTACATTACCTTCAGTAGTAGGAGTGAGAAAAACATCACGGGGTGGTGCGCATTGTATGGGTGTGTGTTACATTACATTCACTAGTAGGTGTGAGAAAAACATCACGGGGTGGTGCGCATTGTATGGGTGTGTGTTACATTACATTCACTAGTAGGAGTGAGAAAAACATCACGGGGTGGTGCGCATTGTATGGGTGTGTGTTACATTATATTCACTAGTAGGAGTGAGAAAAACATCACGGGGTGGTGCACATTGTATGGGTGTGTGTTACATTACATTCACTACTAGGAGTGAGAAAAACATCACGGGGTGGTGTGAATTGGAGGGTCTGAATTAGGATAGGCAGTGAGTGGCAATGTAGGATGGAGAAAAGCACCGCGGTGTGGTCAGCATGGGGAGGTCAGGGAACATGCAATGGCAATGTAGGATAGGTTTCTGAAAAACATCGCGGGGTGGTGCGCATTGTATGGGTGTGTGTTACATTAGATTCACTAGTAGGAGTGAGAAAAACATCACGGGGTGGTGCGCATTGTATGGGTGTGTGTTACATTACATTCACTAGTAGGAGTGAGAAAAACATCACGCGATGGTGCGCATTGTATGGGTGTGTGCTACATTACATTCTCTAATAGGAGTGAGAAAAACATCACGGGGTGGTGCGCATTGTATGGGTGTGTGTTACATTACCTTCACTAGTAGGAGTGAGAAAAACATCACGGGGTGGTGCGCATTCTATGGGTGTGTGTTACATTACATTCACTAGTAGGTGTGAGAAAAACATCACGGTGTGGTGCGCATTGTATGGGTGTGTGTTACATTACATTCACTAGTAGGAGTGAGAAAAACATCACGGGGTGGTGCGCATTGTATGGCTGTGTGTTACATTACATTCACTAATAGGAGTGAGGAAAATATCACGGGGTGGTGCGCATTGTATGGGTGTGTCTTACATTACATTCACTAGTAGGTGTGAGAAAAACATCACGGGGTGGTGCGCATTGTATGGGTGTGTGTTACATTACCTTCACTAGTAGGAGTGAGAAAAACATCACGGGGTGGTGTGAATCGGATGGTCTGAATTAGGATAGGCAGTGAGTGGCAATGTAGGATTGAGAAAAGCACCGCGGGGTGGTCAGCGTGGGGAGGTCAGGGAACATGCAGTGGCAATGTAGGATAGGTTTCTGAAAAACATCGCGGGGAGGTGCGCCTTGTATGGGTGTGTGTTACATTAGATTCACTAGTAGGAATGAGGAAAACATCACGGGGTGGTGCGCATTGTATGGGTGTGTGTTACATTACCTTCACTAGTAGGAGTGAGAAAAACATCACGGGGTGGTGCGCAATGTATGGGTGTGTGTTACATTACATTCACTAGTAGGAGTGAGAAAAACATCACGGGGTGGTGCCCATTGTATGGGTGTGTGTTACATTACATTCACTAGTAGGAGTGAGAAAAACATCACGGGGTGGTGCGCATTGTATGGATGTGTGTTACATTACATTCACTAGTAGGAGTGAGAAAAACATCACAGGGTGGTGTGAATCGGAGGGTCTGAATTAGGATAGGCAGTGAGTGGCAATGTAGGATGGAGAAAAGCACCGCGGCGTGGTCAGCATGGGGAGGTCAGGGAACATGCAGTGGCAATGTAGGATAGGTTTCTGAAAAACATCGCGGGGTGGTGCGCATTGTATGGGTGTGTGTTACATTAGATTCACTAGTAGGAGTGAGAAAAACATCAAGGGGCGGTGCGCATTGTATGGGTGTGTGTTACATTACATTCACTAGTAGGAGTGAGAAAACATCACGGGGTGGTGTGAATCGGATGGTCTGAATTAGGATAGGCAGTGAGTGGCAATGTAGGATGGAGAAAAGCACGGCTGGGTGGTCAGCTTGGGGAGGTCAGGGAACATGCAGTGGCAATGTAGGATAGGTTTCTGAAAAACATCGCGGGGTGGTGCGCCTTGTATGGATGTGTGTTACATTAGATTCACTAGTAGGAGTGAGGAAAACATCACTGGGTGGTGCGCATTGTATGGGTGTGTGTTACATTACATTCACTAGTATGAGTGAGAAAAACATCAAGGGGTGGTGCGCATTTTATGGGTGTGTGTTACATTACATTCACTAGTAGGAGTGAGAAAAACATCACGGGGTGGTGTGCATTGTATGGGTGTGTGTTACATTACATTCACTAGTAGGAGTGAGAAAAACATCACGGGGTGGTGCGCATTGTATGGGTGTGTGTTACATTACATTCTCTAATAGGAGTGAGAAAAACATCACGGGGTGGTGCGCATTGTATGGGTGTTTGTTACATTACCTTCACTAGTAGGAGTGAGAAAAACATCACGGGGTGGTGTGCATTGTATGGGTGTGTGTTACATTACATTCACTAGTAGGAGTGAGAAAAACATCACGGGGTGGTGCACATTGTATGGGTGTGTGTTAGATTACATTCACTAGTAGGAGTGAGAAAAACATCATGGGGTGGTGCGCATTGTATGGGTGTGTGTTACATTACCTTCACTAGTAGGAGTGAAAAAAACATCACGGGGTAGTGCGCATTGTATGGGTGTGTGTTACATTGCATTCACTAGTAGGAGTGAGAAAAACATCACGTGGTGGTGCGCATTGTATGGGTGTGTGTTACATTACCTTCACTAGTAGGAGTGAAAAAAACATCACGGGGTGGTGCGCATTGTATGGGTGTGTGTTACATTACATTCACTAGTAGGAGTGAGAAAAACATCACGAGGTGGTGCGCATTGTATGGGTTTGTGTTACATTACATTCACTACTAGGAGTGAGAAAAACATCACGGTGTGGTGTGAATCGGAGGGTCTGAATTAGGATTGGCAGTGATTGGCAATGTAGGATGGAGAAAAGCACCGCGGGGTGGTCAGCATGGGGAGGTAAGGGAACATGCAGTGGCAATGTAGGATAGGTTTCTGAAAAACATCGCGGGGTGGTGCGCATTGTATGGGTGTGTGTTACATTAGATTCAATAGCAGGAGTGAGAAAAACATCACGGGGTGGTGCGCATTGTATGGGTGTGTGTTACATTACATTCACTAGTAGGAGTGAGAAAAACATCACGGGGTGGTGCGCTTTGTATGGGTGTGTGTTACATTACCTTCTCTAATAGGAGTGAGAAAAACATCACGGGGTGGTGCGCATTGTATGGGTGTGTGTTACATTACCTTCACTAGTTGGAGTGAGAAAAACATCACGGGGTGGTGCGCATTGTATGGGTGTGTGTTACATTACATTCACTAGTAGGAGTGAGAAAAACATCACGGGGTGGTGCGCATTGTATGGGTGTGTGTTACATTACATTCACTAGTAGGAGTGAGAAAAACATAACGGGGTGGTGCGCATTGTATGGGTGTGTGTTACATTACCTTCACTAGTAGGAGTGAAAAAAACATCACGGGGTGGTGCGCATTGTATGGGTGTGTGTTACATTACATTCACTAGTAGGAGTGAGAAAAACATCACGGGGTGGTGCGCATTGTATGGGTGTGTGTTACATTACCTTCACTAGTAGGAGTGAAAAAAACATCACGGGGTGGTGCGCATTGTATGGGTGTGTGTTACATTACATTCACTAGTAGGAGTGAGAAAAACATCACGGGGTGGTGCGCATTGTATGGGTGTGTGTTACATTACATTCACTACTAAGAGTGAGAAAAACATCACGGGGTGGTGTGAATCGGAGGGTTTGAATTAGGATAGGCAGTGATTGGCAATGTAGGATATAGAAAAGCACCGCGGGGTGGTCAGCATGGGGAGGTAAGGGAACATGCAGTGGCAATTTAGGATACGTTTCTGAAAAACATCGCGGGGTGGTGCGCATTGTATGGGTGTGTGTTACATTAGATTCACTAGTAGGAGTGAGAAAAACATCACGGGGTGGTGCGCATTGTATGCGTGTGTGTTACATTACCTTCACTAGTAGGAGTGAGAAAAACATCACGGGGTGGTGTGAATCGGAGGGTCTGAATTAGCATAGGCAGTGAGTGGCAATGACGGATGGAGAAAAGCACCGCGGGGTGGTCAGCATGGGGAGGTCAGGGAACATGCATTGGCAATGTAGGATAGGTTTCTGAAAAACATCGCGAGGTGGTGCGCATTGTATGGGTGTGTTTTACATTAGATTCACTAGTAGGAGTCAGAAAAACATCACGGGGTGGTGCGCATTGTATGGGTGTGTGTTACATTACATTCACTAGTAGGAGTGAGAAAAACATCACGGGGTTGTGCGCATTGTATGGGTGTGTGTTACATTACATTCACTAGTAGGAGTGAGAAAAACATCACGGGGTGGTGCGCATTTTATTGGTGTGTGTTACATTACATTCACTAGTAAGAGTGAGAAAAACATCACGGGGTGGTGCGCATTGTATGGGTGTGTGTTACATTACATTCACTACTAGGAGTGAGAAAAACATCATGGGGTGGTGCACATTGTATGGGTGTGTGTTACATTACATTCACTAGTAG
This sequence comes from Cavia porcellus, assembly GCF_034190915.1. NCBI lineage: Eukaryota > Metazoa > Chordata > Mammalia > Rodentia > Caviidae > Cavia > Cavia porcellus. The sequence goes on along the minus strand of NW_026947749.1, from coordinate 118,751 downwards.
GAGTGAGAAAAACATCACGGGGTGATGTGAATTGGAGGGTCTGAATTAGGATAGGCAGTGAGTGGCAATGTAGGATGGAGAAAAGCACCGCGGTGTGGTCAGTATGGGGAGGTCAGAGAACATGCAGTGGCAATGTAGGATAGGTTTCTGAAAAACATCGCGGGGTGGTGCGCATTGTATGGGTGTGTGTTACATTAGATTCACTAGTAGGAGTGAGAAAAACATCACGGGGTGGTGCGCATTGTATGGGTGTGTGTTACATTACATTCACTAGTAGGAGTGAGAAAAACATCACGGGGTGGTGCGCATTGTATGGTTGTGTGTTACATTACATTCACTAGTAGGAGTGAGAAAAACATCACGGAGTGGTCGCATTGTATGGGTGTGTGTTACATTACATTCACTACTAGGAGTGAGAAAAACATCACGGGGTGGTGCACATTGTATGGGTGTGTGTTACATTACATTCACTACTAGGAGTGAGAAAAACATCACGGGGTGGTGTGATTTGGAGGGTCTGAATTAGGATAGGCAGTGAGTAGCAATGTAGGATGGAGAAAAGCACCGCGGTGTGGTCAGCATGGGGAGGTCAGGGAACATGCAGTGGCAATGTAGGATAGGTTTCTGAAAAACATCGCGGGGTGGTGCGCATTGTATGGGTGTGTGTTACATTAGATTCACTAGTAGGAGTGAGAAAAACATCACGGGGTGGTGCGCATTGTATGGGTGTGTGTTACATTACATTCACTAGTAGGAGTGAGAAAAACATCACGGGGTGGTGCGCATTGTATGGGTGTGTGCTACATTACATTCTCTAATAGGAGTGAGAAAAACATCACGGGGTGGTGCGCATTGTATGGGTGTGTGTTACATTACCTTCACTAGTAGGAGTGAGAAAAACATCACGGGGTGGTGCGCATTGTATGGGTGTGTGTTACATTACATTCACTAGTAGGTGTGAGAAAAACATCACGGTGTGGTGCGCATTGTATGGGTGTGTGTTACATTACATTCACTAGTAGGAGTGAGAAAAACATCACGGGGTGGTGCGCATTGTATGGCTGTGTGTTACATTACATTCACTAGTAGGAGTGAGGAAAACATCACGGGGTGGTGCGCATTGTATGGGTGTGTGTTACATTACATTCACTAGTAGGTGTGAGAAAAACATCACGGTGTGGTGAGCATTGTATGGGTGTGTGTTACATTACCTTCACTAGTAGGAGTGAGAAAAACATCACGGGGTGGTGCGCATTGTATGGGTGTGTGTTACATTACCTTCACTAGTAGGTGTGAGAAAAACATCACGGGGTGGTGCGCATTGTATGGGTGTGTGTTACATTACATTCACTAGTAGGAGTGAGAAAAACATCACGGGGTGGTGCACATTGTATGGGTGTGTGTTACATTACATTCACTAGTAGGAGTGAGAAAAACATCACGGGGTGGTGCGCATTGTATGGGTGTGTGTTACATTACCTTCACTAGTAGGAGTGAAAAAAACATCACGGGGTGGTGCGCATTGTATGGGTGTGTGTTACATTACCTTCACTAGTAGGAGTGAGAAAAACATCACGGGGTGGTGCGCATTGTATGGGTGTGTTTTACATTACATTCACTACTAGGAGTGAGAAAAACATCACGGGGTGGTGTGAATCGGAGGGTCTGAATTAGGATTGGCAGTGATTGGCAATGTAGGATGGAGAAAAGCACCGCGGGGTGGTCAGCATGGGGAGGTAAGGGAACATGCAGTGGCAATGTAGGATAGGTTTCTGAAAAACATCGCGGGGTGGTGCGCATTGTATGGGTGTGTGTTACATTAGATTCAATAGAAGGAGTGAGAAAAACATCACGGGGTGGTGCGCATTGTATGGGTGTGTGTTACATTACATTCACTAGTAGGAGTGAGAAAAACATCACGGGGTGGTGCGCTTTGTATGGGTGTGTGTTACATTACCTTCACTAGTAGGAGTGAAAAAAACATCACGGGGTGGTGCGCATTGTATGGGTGTGTGTTACATTACATTCACTAGTAGGAGTGAGAAAAACATCACGGGGTGGTGAGCATTGTATGGGTGTGTGTTACATTACATTCACTACTAGGAGTGAGAAAAGATCACGGGGTGGTGTGAATCGGATGGTCTGAATTAGGATAGGCAGTGAGTGGCAATGTAGGATGGAGAAAAGCACGGCGGGGTGGTCAGCGTGGGGAGGTCAGGGAACATGCAGTGGCAATGTAGGATAGGTTTCTGAAAAACATCGCGGGGTGGTGCGCCTTGTATGGGTGTGTGTTACATTAGATTCACTAGTAGGAGTGAGGAAAACATCACTGGGTGGTGCGCATTGTATGGGTGTGTGTTACATTACATTCACTAGTAGGAGTGAGAAAAACATCACGGGGTGGTGCGCATTGTATGGGTGTGTGTTACATTACATTCACTAGTAGGAGTGAGAAAAACATCACGGGGTGGTGCACATTGTATGGGTGTGTGTTACATTACATTCACTACTAGGAGTGAGAAAAACATCACGGGGTGGTGTGAATTGGAGGGTCTGAATTAGGATAGGCAGTGAGTGGCAATGTAGGATGGAGAAAAGCACCGCGGTGTGGTCAGCATGGGGAGGTCAGGGAACATGCAGTGGCAATGTAGGATAGGTTTCTGAAAAACATCGCGGGGTGGTGCGCATTGTATGGGTGTGTGTTACATTAGATTCACTAGTAGGAGTGAGAAAAACATCACGGGGTGGTGCGCATTGTATGGGTGTGTGTTACATTACATTCACTAGTAGGAGTGAGAAAAACATCACGGGGTGGTGCGCATTGTATGGGTGTGTGCTACATTACATTCTCTAATAGGAGTGAGAAAAACATCACGGGGTCGTGCGCATTGTATGGGTGTGTGTTACATTACCTTCACTAGTAGGAGTGAGAAAAACATCACGGGGTGGTGCGCATTGTATGGGTGTGTGTTACATTACATTCACTAGTAGGTGTGAGAAAAACATCACGGTGTGGTGCGCATTGTATGGGTGTGTGTTACATTACATTCACTAGTAGGAGTGAGAAAAACATCACGGGGTGGTGCGCATTGTATGGCTGTGTGTTACATTACATTCACTAGTAGGAGTGAGGAAAACATCACGGGGTGGTGCGCATTGTATGGGTGTGTGTTACATTACATTCACTAGTAGGTGTGAGAAAAACATCACGGGGTGGTGCGCATTGTATGGGTGTGTGTTACATTACCTTCAGTAGTAGGAGTGAGAAAAACATCACGGGGTGGTGCGCATTGTATGGGTGTGTGTTACATTACATTCACTAGTAGGTGTGAGAAAAACATCACGGGGTGGTGCGCATTGTATGGGTGTGTGTTACATTACATTCACTAGTAGGAGTGAGAAAAACATCACGGGGTGGTGCACATTGTATGGGTGTGTGTTACATTACATTCACTAGTAGGAGTGAGAAAAACATCACGGGGTGGTGCGCATTGTATGGGTGTGTGTTACATTACCTTCACTAGTAGGAGTGAGAAAAACATCACGGGGTGGTGCGCATTGTATGGGTGTGTGTTACATTACATTCACTACTAGGAGTGAGAAAAACATCACGGGGTGGTGTGAATCGGAGGGTCTGAATTAGGATTGGCAGTGATTGGCAATGTAGGATGGAGAAAAGCACCGCGGGGTGGTCAGCATGGGGAGGTAAGGGAACATGCAGTGGCAATGTAGGATAGGTTTCTGAAAAACATCGCGGGGTGGTGCGCATTGTATGGGTGTGTGTTACATTAGATTCAATAGTAGGAGTGAGAAAAACATCACGGGGTGGTGCGCATTGTATGCGTGTGTGTTACATTACCTTCACTAGTAGGAGTGAGAAAAACATCAGGGGGTGGTGTGAATCGGAGGGTCTGAATTAGCATAGGCAGTGAGTGGCAATGACGGATGGAGAAAAGCACCGCGGGGTGGTCAGCATGGGGAGGTCAGGGAACATGCATTGGCAATGTAGGATAGGTTTCTGAAAAACATCGCGAGGTGGTGCGCATTGTATGGGTGTGTTTTACATTAGATTCACTAGTAGGAGTCAGAAAAACATCACGGGGTGGTGCACATTGTATGGGTGTGTGTTACATTACATTCACTAGTAAGAGTGAGAAAAACATCACGGGGTTGTGCGCATTGTATGGGTGTGTGTTACATTACATTCACTAGTAGGAGTGAGAAAAACATCACGGGCTGGTGCGCATTGTATGGGTGTGTGTTACATTACATTCACTAGTAGGAGTGAGAAAAACATCACGGGGTGGTGCGCATTTTATTGGTGTGTGTTACATTACATTCACTAGTAAGGGTGAGAAAAACATCACGGGGTGGTGCGCATTGTATGGGTGTGTGTTACATTACATTCACTACTAGGAGTGAGAAAAACATCATGGGGTGGTGCGCATTGTATGGGTGTGTGTTACATTACATTCACTAGTAGGAGTGAGAAAAACATCACGGGGTGATGTGAATTGGAGGGTCTGAATTAGGATAGGCAGTGAGTGGCAATGTAGGATGGAGAAAAGCACCGCGGTGTGGTCAGTATGGGGAGGTCAGAGAATATGCAGTGGCAATGTAGGATAGGTTTCTGAAAAACATCGCGGGGTGGTGCGCATTGTATGGGTGTGTGTTACATTAGATTCACTAGTAGGAGTGAGAAAAACATCACGGGGTGGTGCGCATTGTATGGGTGTGTGTTACATTACATTCACTAGTAGGAGTGAGAAAAATATCACGGGGTGGTGCGCATTGTATGGTTGTGTGTTACATTACATTCACTAGTAGGAGTGAAAAAAACATCACGGAGTGGTCGCATTGTATGGGTGTGTGTTACATTACATTCACTACTAGGAGTGAGAAAAACATCACGGGGTGGTGTGAATCTGAGTGTCGGAATTAGGATAGGCAGTGAGTGGCAATGTAGGATGGAGAAAAGCACCGGGGGGTTGTCAGCATGGGGAGGTCAGGGAACATGCAGTGGCAATGTAGGATAGGTTTCTGAAAAAAATCGCGGGGTGGTGCGCATTGTATGGGTGTGTGTTACATTAGATTCACTAGTAGGAGTGAGAAAAACATCACGGGTGGTGCGCATTGTATGGGTGTTTGTTACATTACATTCACTAATAGGAGTGAGAAAAACATCACGGTGTGGTGCGCATTTTATGGGTGTGTGTTACATTACATTCACTATTAGGAGTGAGAAAAACATCACGGGCTGGTGCGCATTGTATGGGTGTGTGTTACATAACATTCACTAGTAGGAGTGAGAAAAACATCACGGGGTGGTGCGCATTGTATGGGTGTGTGTTACATTACATTCACTAGTAGGAGTGAGAAAAACATCACGGGGTGGTGCGCATTGTATGGGTGTGTGTTACATTACATTCACTAGTAGGAGTGAGGAAAACATCACGGGGTGGTGAGCATTGTATGGGTGTGTGTTACATTACATTCACTACTAGGAGTGAGAAAACATCACGGGGTGGTGTGAATCGGATGGTCTGAATTAGGATAGGCAGTGAGTGGCAATGTAGGATGGAGAAAAGCACGGCGGGGTGGTCAGCGTGGGGAGGTCAGGGAACATGCAGTGGCAATGTAGGATAGGTTTCTGAAAAACATCGCGGGGTGGTGCGCCTTGTATGGGTGTGTGTTACATTAGATTCACTAGTAGGAGTGAGGAAAACATCACTGGGTGGTGCGCATTGTATGGGTGTGTGTTACATTACATTCACTAGTAGGAGTGAGAAAAACATCACGGGGTGGTGCGCATTGTATGGGTGTGTGTTACATTACATTCACTAGTAGGAGTGAGAAAAACATCACGGGGTGGTGCAAATTGTATGGGTGTGTGTTACATTACATTCACTACTAGGAGTGAGAAAAACATCACGGGGTGGTGTGAATTGGAGGGTCTGAATTAGGATAGGCAGTGAGTGGCAATGTAGGATGGAGAAAAGCACCGCGGTGTGGTCAGCATGGGGAGGTCAGGGAACATGCAGTGGCAATGTAGGATAGGTTTCTGAAAAACATCGCGGGGTGGTGCGCATTGTATGGGTGTGTGTTACCTTACATTCACTAGTAGGAGTGAGAAAAACATCACGGGGTGGTGCGCATTGTATGGGTGTGTGCTACATTACATTCTCTAATAGGAGTGAGAAAAACATCACGGGGTGGTGCGCATTGTATGGGTGTGTGTTACATTACCTTCACTGGTAGGAGTGAGAAAAACATCACAGGGTGGTGCGCATTGTATGGGTGTGTGTTACATTACATTCACTAGTAGGTGTGAGAAAAACATCACGGTGTGGTGCGCATTGTATGGGTGTGTGTTACATTACATTCACTAGTAGGAGTGAGAAAAACATCACGGGGTGGTGCGCATTGTATGGCTGTGTGTTACATTACATTCACTAGTAGGAGTGAGGAAAACATTACGGGGTGGTGCGCATTGTATGGGTGTGTGTTACATTACATTCACTAGTAGGTGTGAGAAAAACATCACGGGGAGGTGCGCATTGTATGGGTGTGTGTTACATTACCTTCACTAGTAGGAGTGAGAAAAACATCACGGGGTGGTGCGCATTGTATGGGTGTGTGTTACATTACATTCACTAGTAGGTGTGAGAAAAACATCACGGGGTGGTGCGCATTGTATGGGTGTGTGTTACATTACATTCACTAGTAGGAGTGAGAAAAACATCACGGGGTGGTGCACATTGTATGGGTGTGTGTTACATTACATTCACTAGTAGGAGTGAGAAAAACATCACGGGGTGGTGCGCATTGTATGGGTGTGTGTTACATTACCTTCACTAGTAGGAGTGAAAAAAACATCACGGGGTGGTGCGCATTGTATGGGTGTGTGTTACATTACCTTCACTAGTAGGAGTGAGAAAAACATCACGGGGTGGTGCGCATTGTATGGGTGTGTGTTACATTACATTCACTACTAGGAGTGAGAAAAACATCACGGGGTGGTGTGAATCGGAGGGTCTGAATTAGGATTGGCAGTGATTGGCAATGTAGGATGGAGAAAAGCACCGCGGGGTGGTCAGCATGAGGAGGTAAGGGAACATGCAGTGGCAATGTAGGATAGGTTTCTGAAAAACATCGCGGGGTGGTGCGCATTGTATGGGTGTGTGTTACATTAGATTCAATAGTAGGAGTGAGAAAAACATCACGGGGTGGTGCGCATTGTATGGGTGTGTGTTACATTACATTCACTAGTAGGAGTGAGAAAAACATCACGGGGTGGTGCGCTTTGTATGGGTGTGTGTTACATTACCTTCTCTAATAGGAGTGAGAAAAACATCACGGGGTGGTGCGCATTGTATGGGTGTGTGTTACATTACCTTCACTAGTTGGAGTGAGAAAAACATCACGGGGTGGTGCGCATTGTATGGGTGTGTGTTACATTAGATTCAATAGTAGGAGTGAGAAAAACATCACGGGGTGGTGCGCATTGTATGGGTGTGTGTTACATTACCTTCACTAGTAGGAGTGAGAAAAACATCACGGGGTGGTGCGCATTGTATGGGTGTGTGTTACATTACATTCACTACTAGGAGTGAGAAAAACATCACGGGGTGGTGTGAATCGGAGGGTCTGAATTAGGATTGGCAGTGATTGGCAATGTAGGATGGAGAAAAGCACCGCGGGGTGGTCAGCATGGGGAGGTAAGGGAACATGCAGTGGCAATGAAGGATAGGTTTCTGAAAAACATCGCGGGGTGGTGCGCCTTGTATGGGTGTGTGTTACATTAGATTCACTAGTAGGAGTGAGGAAAACATCACTGGGTGGTGCGCATTGTATGGGTGTGTGTTACATTACATTCACTAGTAGGAGTGAGAAAAACATCACGGGGTGGTGCGCATTGTATGGGTGTGTGTTACATTACATTCACTAGTAGGAGTGAGAAAAACATCACGGGGTGGTGCAAATTGTATGGGTGTGTGTTACATTACATTCACTACTAGGAGTGAGAAAAACATCACGGGGTGGTGTGAATTGGAGGGTCTGAATTAGGATAGGCAGCGAGTGGCAATGTAGGATGGAGAAAAGCACCGCGTTGTGGTCAGCATGGGGAGGTCAGGGAACATGCAGTGGCAATGTAGGATAGGTTTCTGAAAAACATCGCGGGGTGGTGCGCATTGTATGGGTGTGTGTTACATTAGATTCACTAGTAGGAGTGAGAAAAACATCACGGGGTGGTGCGCATTGTATGGGTGTGTGTTACATTACATTCACTAGTAGGAGTGAGAAAAACATCACGGGGTGGTGCGCATTGTATGGGTGTGTGCTACATTACATTCTCTAATAGGAGTGAGAAAAACATCACGGGGTGGTGCGCATTGTATGGGTGTGTGTTACATTACCTTCACTAGTAGGAGTGAGAAAAACATCACGGGGTGGTGCGCATTGTATGGGTGTGTGTTACATTACATTCACTAGTAGGTGTGAGAAAAACATCACGGTGTGGTGCGCATTGTATGGGTGTGTGTTACATTACATTCACTAGTAGGAGTGAGAAAAACATCACGGGGTGGTGCGCATTGTATGGCTGTGTGTTACATTACATTCACTAGTAGGAGTGAGGAAAACATCACGGGGTGGTGCGCGTTGTATGGGTGTGTGTTACATTACATTCACTAGTAGGTGTGAGAAAAACATCACGGGGTGGTGCGCATTGTATGGGTGTGTGTTACATTACCTTCACTAGTAGGAGTGAGAAAAACATCACGGGGTGGTGCGCATTGTATGGGTGTGTGTTACATTACCTTCACTAGTAGGAGTGAGAAAAACATCACGGTGTGGTGCGCATTGTATGGGTGTGTGTTACATTACATTCACTACTAGGAGTGAGAAAAACATCACGGGGTGGTGTGAATCGGAGGGTCTGAATTAGGATTGGCAGTGATTGGCAATGTAGGATGGAGAAAAGCACCGCGGGGTGGTCAGCATGGGGAGGTAAGGGAACATGCAGTGGCAATGTAGGATAGGTTTCTGAAAAACATCGCGGGGTGGTGCGCATTGTATGGGTGTGTGTTACATTAGATTCAATAGTAGGAGTGAGAAAAACATCACGGGGTGGTGCGCATTGTATGGGTGTGTGTTACATTACATTCACTAGTAGGAGTGAGAAAAACATCACGGGGTGGTGCGCTTTGTATGGGTGTGTGTTACATTACCTTCTCTAATAGGAGTGAGAAAAACATCACGGGGTGGTGCGCATTGTATGGGTGTGTGTTACATTACCTTCACTAGTCGGAGTGAGAAAAACATCACGGGGTGGTGCGCATTGTATGGGTGTGTGTTACATTAGATTCACTAGTAGGAGTGAGAAAAACATCACGGGGTGGTGCGCATTGTATGGGTGTGTGTTACATTACATTCACTAGTAGGAGTGAGAAAAACATCACGGGGTGGTGCGCATTGTATGGTTGTGTGTTACATTACATTCACTAGTAGGAGTGAGAAAAACATCACGGAGTGGTCGCATTGTATGGGTGTGTGTTACATTACATTCACTACTAGGAGTGAGAAAAACATCACGGGGTGGTGTGAATCTGAGTGTCGGAATTAGGATAGGCCGTGAGTGGCAATGTAGGATGGAGAAAAGCACCGGGGGGTTGTCAGCATGGGGAGGTCAGGGAACATGCAGTGGCAATGTAGGATAGGTTTCTGAAAAACATCGCGGGGTGGTGCGCATTGTATGGGTGTGTGTTACATTAGATTCACTAGTAGGAGTGAGAAAAACATCACGGGTGGTGCGCATTGTATGGGTGTTTGTTACATTACATTCACTAATAGGAGTGAGAAAAACATCACGGTGTGGTGCGCATTTTATGGGTGTGTGTTACATTACATTCACTATTAGGAGTGAGAAAAATATCACGGGCCGGGGCGCATTGTATGGGTGTGTGTTACATTACCTTCACTAGTAGGAGTGAGAAAAACATCACGGGGTGGTGCACATTGTATGGGTGTGTGTTACATTACCTTCACTAGTAGGAGTGAGAAAAACATCACGGGGTGGTGCGCATTGTATGGGTGTGTGTTACATTACATTCACTAGTAGGAGTGAGAAAAACATCACGGGGTGGTGCGCATTGTATGGGTGTGTGTTACATTACATTCACTACTAGGAGTGAGAAAAACATCACGGGGTGGTGTGAATCGGAGGGTCTGAATTAGGATTGGCAGTGATTGGCAATGTAGGATGGAGAAAAGCACCGCGGGGTGGTCAGCATGGGGAGGTAAGGGAACATGCAGTGGCAATGTAGGATAGGTTTCTGAAAAACATCGCGGGGTGGTGCGCATTGTATGGGTGTGTGTTACATTAGATTCAATAGTAGGAGTGAGAAAAACATCACGGGGTGGTGCGCATTGTATGGGTGTGTGTTACATTACATTCACTAGTAGGAGTGAGAAAAACATCACGGGGTGGTGCGCTTTGTATGGGTGTGTATTACATTACCTTCTCTAATAGGAGTGAGAAAAACATCACGGGGTGGTGCGCATTGTATGGGTGTGTGTTACATTACCTTCAGTAGTTGGAGTGAGAAAAACATCACGGGGTGGTGCGCATTGTATGGGTGTGTGTTACATTAGATTCACTAGTAGGAGTGAGAAAAACATCACGGGGTGGTGCGCATTGTATGGGTGTGTGTTACATTACATTCACTAGTAGGAGTGAGAAAAACATCACGGGGTGGTGCGCATTGTATGGTTGTGTGTTACATTACATTCACTAGTAGGAGTGAGAAAAACATCACGGAGTGGTCGCATTGTATGGGTGTGTGTTACATTACATTCACTAGTAGGAGTGAGAAAAACATCACGGGGTGGTGTGAATCTGAGTGTCGGAATTAGGATAGGCAGTGAGTGGCAATGTAGGATGGAGAAAAGCACCGGGGGGTTGTCAGCATGGGGAGGTCAGGGAACATGCAGTGGCAATGTAGGATAGGTTTCTGAAAAACATCGCGGGGTGGTGCGCATTGTATGGGTGTGTGTTACATTAGATTCACTAGTAGGAGTGAGAAAAACATCACGGGTGGTGCGCATTGTATGGGTGTTTGTTACATTACATTCACTAATAGGAGTGAGAAAAACATCACGGTGTGGTGCGCATTTTATGGGTGTGTGTTACATTACATTCACTATTAGGAGTGAGAAAAACATCACGGGCTGGTGCGCATTGTATGGGTGTGTGTTACATTACATTCACTAGTAGGAGTGAGAAAAACATCACGGGGTGGTGCGCATTGTATGGGTGTGTGTTACATTACATTCACTAGTAGGAGTGAGAAAAACATCACGGGGTGGTGCGCATTGTATGGGTGTGTGTTACATTACATTCACTAGTAGGAGTGAGGAAAACATCACGGGGTGGTGCGCATTGTATGGGTGTGTGTTACATTACATTCACTACTAGGAGTGAGAAAACATCACGGGGTGGTGTGAATCGGATGGTCTGAATTAGGATAGGCAGTGAGTGGCAATGTAGGATGGAGAAAAGCACGGCGGGGTGGTCAGCGTGGGGAGGTCAGGGAACATGCAGTGGCAATGTAGGATAGGTTTCTGAAAAACATCGCGGGGTGGTGCGCCTTGTATGGGTGTGTGTTACATTAGATTCACTAGTAGGAGTGAGGAAAACATCACTGGGTGGTGCGCATTGTATGGGTGTGTGTTACATTACATTCACTAGTAGGAGTGAGAAAAACATCACGGGGTGGTGCGCATTGTATGGGTGTGTGTTACATTACATTCACTAGTAGGAGTGAGAAAAACATCACGGGGTGGTGCACATTGTATGGGTGTGTGTTACATTACATTCACTAGTAGGAGTGAGAAAAACATCACGAGGTGGTGCGCATTGTATGGGTGTGTGTTACATTACATTCACTAGTAGGAGTGAGAAAAACATCACGGGGTGGTGCGCATTGTATGGGTGTGTGTTACATTACATTCACTAGTAGGAGTGAGAAAAACATCACGAGGTGGTGCGCATTGTATGGGTGTGTGTTACATTACATTCACTACTAGGAGTGAGAAAAACATCACGGGGTGGTGTGAATCGGAGGGTCTGAATTAGGATTGGCATTGATTGGCAATGTAGGATGGAGAAAAGCACCGCGGGGTCGTCAGCATGGGGAGGTAAGGGAACATGCAGTGGCAATGTAGGATAGGTTTCTGAAAAACATCGCGGGGTGGTGCGCATTGTATGGGTGTGTGTTACATTAGATTCAATAGCAGGAGTGAGAAAAACATCACGGGGTGGTGCGCATTGTATGGGTGTGTTTTACATTACATTCACTAGTAGGAGTGAGAAAAACATCACGGGGTGGTGCGCTTTGTATGGGTGTGTGTTACATTACCTTCTCTAATAGGAGTGAGAAAAACATCACGGGGTGGTGCGCATTGTATGGGTGTGTGTTACATTACCTTCACTAGTTGGAGTGAGAAAAACATCACGGGGTGGTGCGCATTGTATGGGTGTGTGTTACATTACATTCACTAGTAGGAGTGAGAAAAACATCACGGGGTGGTGCGCATTGTATGGGTGTGTGTTACATTACATTCACTAGTAGGAGTGAGAAAAACATCACGGGGTGGTGCGCATTGTATGGGTGTGTGTTACATTACCTTCACTAGTAGGAGTGAAAAAAACATCACGGGGTGGTGCGCAATGTATGGGTGTGTGTTACATTACATTCACTAGTAGGAGTGAGAAAAACATCACGGGGTGGTGCGCATTGTATGGGTGTGTGTTACATTACCTTCACTAGTAGGAGTGAAAAAAACATCACGGGGTGGTGCGCATTGTATGGGTGTGTGTTACATTACATTCACTAGTAGGAGTGAGAAAAACATCACGGGGTGGTGCGCATTGTATGGGTGTGTGTTACATTACATTCACTACTAAGAGTGAGAAAAACATCACGGGGTGGTGTGAATCGGAGGGTTTGAATTAGGATAGGCAGTGATTGGCAATGTAGGATGGAGAAAAGCACCGCGGGGTGGTCAGCATGGGGAGGTCAGAGAACATGCAGTGGCAATTTAGGATACGTTTCTGAAAAACATCGCGGGGTGGTGCGCATTGTATGGGTGTGTGTTACATTAGATTCACTAGTAGGAGTGAGAAAAACATCACGGGGTGGTGCGCATTGTATGCGTGTGTGTTACATTACCTTCACTAGTAGGAGTGAGAAAAACATCACGGGGTGGTGTGAATCGGAGGGTCTGAATTAGCATAGGCAGTGAGTGGCAATGACGGATGGAGAAAAGCACCGCGGGGTGGTCAGCATGGGGAGGTCAGGGAACATGCATTGGCAATGTAGGATAGGTTTCTGAAAAACATCGCGAGGTGGTGCGCATTGTATGGGTGTGTGTTACATTAGATTCACTAGTAGGAGTGAGAAAAACATCACGGGGTGGTGCGCATTGTATGGGTGTGTGTTACATTACATTCACTAGTAGGAGTGAGAAAAACATCACGGGGTTGTGCGCATTGTATGGGTGTGTGTTACATTACATTCACTAGTAGGAGTGAGAAAAACATCAGGGGCTGGTGCGCATTGTATGGGTGTGTGTTACATTACATTCACTAGTAGGAGTGAGAAAAACATCACGGGGTGCTGCGCATTTTATTGGTGTGTGTTACATTACATTCACTAGTAAGAGTGAGAAAAACATCACGGGGTGGTGCGCATTGTATGGGTGTGTGTTACATTACATTCACTACTAGGAGTGAGAAAACATCACGGGGTGGTGTGAATCGGATGGTCTGAATTAGGATAGGCAGTGAGTGGCAATGTAGGATGGAGAAAAGCACGGCGGGGTTGTCAGCGTGGGGAGGTCAGGGAACATGCAGTGGCAATGTAGGATAGGTTTCTGAAAAACATCGCGGGGTGGTGCAGCTTGTATGGGTGTGTGTTACATTAGATTCACTAGTAGGAGTGAGGAAAACATCACTGGGTGGTGCGCATTGTATGGGTGTGTGTTACATTACATTCACTAGTAGGAGTGAGAAAAACATCACGGGGTGGTGCGCATTGTATGGGTGTGTGTTACATTACATTCACTAGTAGGAGTGAGAAAAACATCACGGCGTGGTGCGCTTTGTATGGGTGTGTGTTACATTACCTTCTCTAATAGGAGTGAGAAAAACATCACGGGGTGGTGTGAATTTGAGGGTCTGAATTAGGATAGGCAGTGAGTGGCAATGTAGGATGGAGAAAAGCACCGCGGTGTGGTCAGCATGGGGAGGTCAGGGAACATGCAGTGGCAATGTAGGATAGGTTTCTGAAAAACATCGCGGGGTGGTGCGCATTGTATGGGTGTGTGTTACATTAGATTCACTAGTAGGAGTGAGAAAAACATCACGGGGTGGTGCGCATTGTATGAGTGTGTGTTACATTACATTCACTAGTAGGAGTGAGAAAAACATCACGGGGTGGTGCGCATTGTATGGGTGTGTGCTACATTACATTCTCTAATAGGAGTGAGAAAAACATCACGGGGTGGTGCGCATTGTATGGGTGTGTGTTACATTACCTTCACTAGTAGGAGTGAGAAAAACATCACGGGGTGGTGCGCATTGTATGGGTGTGTGTTACATTACATTCACTAGTAGGTGTGAGAAAAACATCACGGTGTGGTGCGCATTGTATGGGTGTGTGTTACATTACATTCACTAGTAGGAGTGAGAAAAACATCACGGGGTGGTGCGCATTGTATGGCTGTGTGTTACATTACATTCACTAGTAGGAGTGAGGAAAACATCACGGGGTGGTGCGCAATGTATGGGTGTGTGTTACATTACATTCACTAGTAGGTGTGAGAAAAACATCACGGGGTGGTGCGCATTGTATGGGTGTGTGTTGCATTACCTTCACTAGTAGGAGTGAGAAAAACATCACGGGGTGGTGCGCATTGTATGGGTGTGTGTTACATTACATTCACTACTAGGAGTGAGAAAAATATCACGGGGTGGTGCGCATTGTATGGGTGTGTGTTACATTACATTCACTAGTAGGAGTGAGAAAAACATCACGGGGTGGTGCACATTGTATGGGTGTGTGTTACATTACATTCACTAGTAGGAGTGAGAAAAACATCACGGGGTGGTGCGCATTGTATGGGTGTGTGTTACATTACCTTCACTAGTAGGAGTGAAAAAAACATCACGGGGTGGTGCGCATTGTATGGGTGTGTGTTACATTACCTTCACTAGTAGGAGTGAGAAAAACATCACGGGGTGGTGCGCATTGTATGGGTGTGTGTTACATTACATTCACTAGTAGGAGTGAGAAAAACATCACGAGGTGGTGCGCATTGTATGGGTGTGTGTTATATTACATTCACTACTAGGAGTGAGAAAAACATCACAGGGTGGTGTGAATCGGAGGGTCTGAATTAGGATTGGCAGTGATTGGCAATGTAGGATGGAGAAAAGCACCGCGGGGTGGTCAGCATGGGGAGGTAAGGGAACATGCAGTGGCAATGTAGGATAGGTTTCTGAAAAACATCGCGGGGTGGTGCGCATTGTATGGGTGTGTGTTACATTAGATTCAATAGTAGGAGTGAGGAAAACATCACGGGGTGGTGCGCATTGTATGGGTGTGTGTTACATTACATTCACTAGTAGGAGTGAGAAAAACATCACGGGGTGTTACGCTTTGTATGGGTGTGTGTTACATTACCTTCTCTAATAGGAGTGAGAAAAACATCACGGGGTGGTGCGCATTGTATGGGTGTGTGTTACATTACCTTCACCAGTTGGAGTGAGAAAAACATCACGGGGTGGTTCGCATTGTATGGGTGTGTGTTACATTAGATTCACTAGTAGGAGTGAGAAAAACATCACGGGGTGGTGCGCATTGTATGGGTGTGTGTTACATTACATTCACTAGTAGGAGTGAGAAAAACATCACGGGTTGGTGCGCATTGTATGGTTGTGTGTTACATTACATTCACTAGTAGGAGTGAGAAAAACATCACGGAGTGGTCGCATTGTATGGGTGTGTGTTACATTACATTCACTACTAGGAGTGAGAAAAACATCACGGGGTGGTGTGAATCTGAGTGTCGGAATTAGGATAGGCAGTGAGTGGCAATGTAGGATGGAGAAAAGCACCGGGGGGTTGTCAGCATGGGGAGGTCAGGGAACATGCAGTGGCAATGTAGGATAGGTTTCTGAAAAACATCGCGGGGTGGTGCGCATGGTATGGGTGTGTGTTACATTAGATTCACTAGTAGGAGTGAGAAAAACATCACGGGTGGTGCGCATTGTATGGGTGTTTGTTACATTACATTCACTAATAGGAGTGAGAAAAACATCACGGTGTGGTGCGCATTTTATGGGTGTGTGTTACATTACATTCACTATTAGGAGTGAGAAAAACATCACGGGCTGGTGCGCATTGTATGGGTGTGTGTTACATTACCTTCACTAGTAGGAGTGAGAAAAACATCACGGGGTGGTGCGCATTGTATGGGTGTGTGTTACATTACCTTCACTAGTAGGAGTGAGAAAAACATCACGGGGTGGTGCGCATTGTATGGGTGTGTGTTACATTACATTCACTAGTAGGAGTGAGAAAAACATCACGGGGTGGTGCGCATTGTATGGGTGTGTGTTACATTACATTCACTACTAGGAGTGAGAAAAACATCACGGGGTGGTGTGAATCGGAGGGTCTGAATTAGGATTGGCAGTGATTGGCAATGTAGGATGGAGAAAAGCACCGCGGGGTGGTCAGCATGGGGAGGTAAGGGAACATGCAGTGGCAATGTAGGATAGGTTTCTGAAAAACATCGCGGGGTGGTGCGCATTGTATGGGTGTGTGTTACATTAGATTCAATAGTAGGAGTGAGAAAAACATCACGGGGTGGTGCGCATTGTATGGGTGTGTGTTACATTACATTCACTAGTAGGAGTGAGAAAAACATCACGGCGTGGTGCGCTTTGTATGGGTGTGTGTTACATTACCTTCTCTAATAGGAGTGAGAAAAACATCACGGGGTGGTGCGCATTGTATGGGTGTGCGTTACATTACCTTCACTAGTTGGAGTGAGAAAAACATCACGGGGTGGTGCGCATTGTATGGGTGTGTGTTACATTAGATTCACTAGTAGGAGTGAGAAAAATATCACGGGGTGGTGCGCATTGTATGGGTGTGTGTTACATTACATTCACTAGTAGGAGTGAGAAAAACATCACGGGGTGGTGCGCATTGTATGGTTGTGTGTTACATTACATTCACTAGTAGGAGTGAGAAAAACATCACAGAGTGGTCGCATTGTATGGGTGTGTGTTACATTACATTCACTACTAGGAGTGAGAAAAACATCACGGGGTGGTGTGAATCTGAGTGTCGGAATTAGGATAGGCAGTGAGTGGCAATGTAGGATGGAGAAAAGCACCGCGGTGTGGTCAGCATGGGGAGGTCAGGGAACATGCAGTGGCAATGTAGGATAGGTTTCTGAAAAACATCGCGGGGTGGTGCGCATTGTATGGGTGTGTGTTACATTAGATTCACTAGTAGGAGTGAGAAAAACATCACGGGGTGGTGCGCATTGTATGGGTGTGTGTTACATTACATTCACTAGTAGGAGTGAGAAAAACATCACGGGGTGGTGCGCATTGTATGGGTGTGTGCTACATTACATTCTCTAATAGGAGTGAGAAAAACATCACGGGGTGGTGCGCATTGTATGGGTGTGTGTTACATTACCTTCACTAGTAGGAGTGAGAAAAACATCACGGGGTGGTGCGCATTGTATGGGTGTGTGTTACATTACATTCACTAGTAGGTGTGAGAAAAACATCACGGGGTGGTGCGCATTGTATGGGTGTGTGTTACATTACATTCACTAGTAGGAGTGAGAAAAACATCACGGGGTGGTGCGCATTGTATGGGTGTTTGTTACATTACCTTCACTAATAGGAGTGAAAAAAACATCACGGATTGGTGCGCATTGTATGGGTGTGTGTTACATTAGATTCACTAGTAGGAGTGAGAAAAACATCACGGGGTGGTGCGCATTGTATGGGTGTGTGTTACATTACCTTCACTAGTAGGAGTAAAAAAAACATCACGGGGTGGTGCGCATTGTATGGGTGTGTGTTACATTACATTCACTAGTAGGAGTGAGAAAAACATCACGGGATGGTATGAATCGGAGGGTCTGAATTAGCATAGGCAGTGAGTGGCGATGTAGGATGGAGAAAAGCACCGCGGGGTGGTCAGCATGGGGAGGTCAGGGAACATGCAGTGGCAATGTAGCATAGGTTTCTGAAAAACATCGCGAGGTGGTGCGCATTGTATGGGTGTGTGTTACATTAGATTCACTAGTAGGAGTGAGAAAAACATCACGGGGTGGTGCGCATTGTATGGGTGTGTGTTACATTACATTCACTAGTAGGAGTGAGAAAAACATCACGGGGTGGTGCGCATTGTATGGGTGTGTGTTACATTACATTCACTAGTAGGAGTGAGAAAAACATCACGGGCTGGTGCGCATTGTATGGGTGTGTGTTACATTACATTCACTAGTAGGAGTGAGAAAAACATCACGGGGTGGTGCGCATTTTATGGGTGTGTGTTACATTACATTCACTAGTAAGAGTGAGAAAAACGTCACGGGGTGGTGCGCATTGTATGGGTGTGTGTTACATTACATTCACTACTAGGAGTGAGAAAAACATCACGGGGTGATGTGAATTGGAGGGTCTGAATTAGGATAGGCAGTTAGTGGCAATGTAGGATGGAGAAAAGCACCGCGGTGTGGTCAGCATGGGGAGGTCAGGGAACATGCAGTGGCAATGTAGGATAGGTTATTGAAAAACATCGCGGGGTGGTGCGCATTGTATGGGTGTGTGTTACATTAGATTCACTAGTAGGAGTGAGAAAAACATCATGGGGTGGTGTGCATTGTATGGGTGTGTGTTACATTACATTCACTAGTAGGAGTGAGAAAAACATCACGGGGTGGTGCGCATTGTATGGGTGTGTGTTACATTACATTCACTAGTAGGAGTGAGAAAAACATCACGGGGTGGTGTGAATCGGATGGTCTGAATTAGGATAGGCAGTGATTGGCAATGTAGGATGGAGAAAAGCACCGCGGGGTGGTCAGCATGGGGAGGTAAGGGAACATGCAGTGGCAATTTAGGATACGTTTCTGAAAAACATCGCGGGGTGGTGCGCATTGTATGGGTGTGTGTTACATTAGATTCACTAGTAGGAGTGAGAAAAACATCACGGGGTGGTGCGCATTGTATGGATGTGTGTTACATTACATTCACTAGTAGGAGTGAGAAAAACATCACAGAGTGGTGTGAATCGGAGGGTCTGAATTAGGATAGGCAGTGAGTGGCAATGTAGGATGGAGAAAAGCACCGCGGGGTGGTCAGCATGGGGAGGTCAGGGAACATGCAGTGGCAATGTAGGATAGGTTTCTGAAAAACATCGCGGGGTGGTGCGCATTGAATGGGTGTGTGTTACATTAGATTCACTAGTAGGAGTGAGAAAAACATCAAGGGGCGGTGCGCATTGTATGGGTGTGTGTTACATTACATACACTAATAGGAGTGAGAAAAACATCACGGGTTGGTGCGCATTGTATGGGTGTGTGTTACATTACATTCACTAGTAGGAGTGAGAAAAACATCACGGGGTGGTGCGCATTGTATGGGTGTGTGTTACATTACATTCACTAGTAGGAGTGAGAAAAACATCACGGGGTGGTGCGCATTGTATGGGTGTGTGTTACATTACATTCACTCCTAGGAGTGAGAAAACATCACGGGGTGGTGTGAATCGGATGGTCTGAATTAGGATAGGCAGTGAGTGGCAATGTAGGATGGAGAAAAGCACGGCTGGGTGGTCAGCGTGGGGAGGTCAGGGAACATGCAGTGGCAATGTAGGATAGGTTTCTGAAAAACATCGCGGGTTGGTGCGCCTTGTATGGGTGTGTGTTACATTAGATTCACTAGTAGGAGTGAGGAAAACATCACTGGGTGGTGCGCATTGTATGGGTGTGTGTTACATTACATTCACTAGTATGAGTGAGAAAAACATCACGGGGTGGTGCGCATTGTATGGGTGTGTGTTACATTACATTCACTAGTAGGAGTGAGAAAAACATCACGGGGTGGTGCACATTGTATGGGTGTGTGTTACATTACATTCACTCCTAGGAGTGAGAAAAACATCACGGGGTGGTGTGAATTGGAGGGTCTGAATTAGGATAGGCAGTGAGTGGCAATGTAGGATGGAGAAAAGCACCGCGGTGTGGTCAGCATGGGGAGGTCAGGGAACATGCAGTGGCAATGTAGGATAGGTTTCTGAAAAACATCACGGGGTGGTGCGCATTGTGTGGGTGTGTGTTACATTAGATTCAATAATAGGAGTGAGAAAAACATCACGGGGTGGTGCGCATTGTATGGGTGTGTGTTACATAACATTCACTAGTACGAGTGAGAAAAACATCACGGGGTGGTGCGCATTGTATGGGTGTGTGTTACATTACCTTCACTAGTAGGAGTGAGAAAAACCTCACGGGGTGGTGCGCATTGTATGGGTGTGTGTTACATTACATTCACTAGTAGGAGTGAGAAAATCATCACGGGGTGGTGCACATTGTATGGGTGTGTGTTACATTACATTCACTAGTAGGAGTGAGAAAAACATTACGGGGTGGTGCGCATTGTATGGGTGTGTGTTACATTACCTTCACTAGTAGGAGTGAAAAAAACATCACGGGGTGGTGCGCATTGTATGGGTGTGTGTTACATTACATTCACTAGTAGGAGTGAGAAAAACATCACGGGGTGGTGCGCATTGTATGGGTGTGTGTTACATTACCTTCACAAGTAGGAGTGAAAAAAACATCACGGGGTGGTGCGCATTGTATGGGTGTGTGTTACATTACATTCACTAGTAGGAGTGAGAAAAACATCACGGGGTGGTGTGAATCGGATGGTCTGAATTAGGATAGGCAGTGATTGGCAATGTAGGATGGAGAAAAGCACCGCAAGGAGGTCAGCATGGGGAGGTAAGGGAACATGCAATGGCAATTTAGGATACGTTTCTGAAAAACATCGCGGGGTGGTGCGCATTGTATGGGTGTGTGTTACATTAGATTCACTAGTAGGAGTGAGAAAAACATCACGGGGTTGTGCGCATTGTATGCGTGTGTGTTACATTACATTCACTAGTAGGAGTGAGAAAAACATCACGGGGTGGTGTGAATCGGAGGGTCTGAATTAGCATAGGCAGAGAGTGGCATTGTAGGATGGAGAAAAGCACCGCGGGGTGGTCAGCATGGGGAGGTCTGGGAACATGCAGTGGCAATGTAGGATAGGTTTCTGAAAAACATCGCAAGGTGGTGCGCATTGTATGGGTGTGTGTTACATTAGATTCACTAGTAGGAGTGAGAAAAACATCACGGGGTGGTGCGCATTGTATGTGTGTGTGTTACATTACATTCACTAGTAGGAGTGAGAACAACATCACGGGGTGGTGCGCATTGTATGGGTGTGTGTTACATTACATTCACTAGTAGGAGTGAGAAAAACATCACGGGCTGGTGCGCATTGTATGGGTGTGTGTTACATTACATTCACTACTAGGAGTGAGAAAAACATCACGGGGTGGTGCGCATTTTATGGGTGTGTGTTACATTACATTCACTAGTAAGAGTGAGAAAAACATCACGGGGTGGTGCGCATTGTATGGGTGTGTGTTACATTACATTCACTACTAGGAGTGAGAAAAACATCAGGGGGTGGTGCGCATTGTATGGGTGTGTGTTACATTACATTCACTAGAAGGAGTGAGAAAAACATCACGGGGTGGTGCGCATTGTATGGGTGTGTGTTACATTACATTCACTAGTAGGAGTGAGAAAAACATCACGGGGTGATGTGAATTGGAGGGTCTGAATAAGGATAGGCAGTGAGTGGCAATGTAGGATGGAGAAAAGCACCGCGGTGTGGTCAGCATGGGAAGGTCAGGGAACATGCAGTGGCAATGTAGGATAGGTTTCTGAAAAACATCGCGGGGTGGTGCGCATTGTATGGGTGTGTGTTACATTAGATTCACTAGTAGGAGTGAGAAAAACATCATGGGGTGGTGCGCATTGTATGGGTGTGTGTTACATTACATTCACTAGTAGGAGTGAGAAAAACATCACGGGGTGGTGCGCATTGTATGGTTGTGTGTTACATTACATTCACTAGTAGGAGTGAGAAAAACATCACGGAGTGGTCGCATTGTATGGGTGTGTGTTACATTACATTCACTACTAGGAGTGAGAAAAACATCACGGGGTGGTGTGAATCAGAGTGTCGGAATTAGGATAGGCAGTGAGTGGCAATGTAGGATGGAGAAAAGCACCGGGGGGTTGTCAGCATGGGGAGGTCAGGGAACATGCAGTGGCAATGTAGGATAGGTTTCTGAAAAACATCGCGGTTGGTGCGCATTGTATGGGTGTGTGTTACATTAGATTCACTAGTAGGAGTGAGAAAAACATCACGGGTGGTGCGCATTGTATGGGTGTTTGTTACATTACATTCACTAATAGGAGTGAGAAAAACATCACGGTGTGGTGCGCATTTTATGGGTGTGTGTTACATTACCTTCACTAGTTGGAGTGAGAAAAACATCACGGGGTGGTGCGCATTGTATGGGTGTGTGTTACATTACATTCACTAGTAGGAGTGAGAAAAACATCACGGGGTGGTGTGAATCGGATGGTCTGAATTAGGATAGGCAGTGATTGGCAATGTAGGATGGAGAAAAGCACCGCGGGGTGGTCAGCATGGGGAGGTAAGGGAACATGCAATGGCAATTTAGGATACGTTTCTGAAAAACATCGCGGGGTGGTGCGCATTGTATGGGTGTGTGTTACATTAGATTCACTAGTAGGAGTGAGAAAAACATCACGGGGTGGTGCGCATTGTATGGGTGTGTGTTACATTACCTTCACTAGTAGGAGTGAGAAAAACATCACGGGGTGGTGCGCATTGTATGGGTGTGTGTTACATTACATTCACTAGTAGGTGTGAGAAAAACATCACGGGGTGGTGCGCATTGTATGGGTGTGTGTTACATTACATTCACTAGTAGGAGTGAGAAAAACATCACGGGGTGGTGCGCATTGTATGGGTGTGTGTTACATTACCTTCACTAATAGGAGTGAAAAAAACATCACGGATTGGTGCGCATTGTATGGGTGTGTGTTACATTACATTCACTAGTAGGAGTGAGAAAACCATCACGGGGTGGTGCGCATTGTATGGGTGTGTGTTACATTACCTTCACTAGTAGGAGTGAAAAAAACATCACGGGGTGGTGCGCATTGTATGGGTGTGTGTTACATTACATTCACTAGTAGGAGTGAGAAAAACATCACGGGGTGGTGCGCATTGTATGGGTGTGTGTTACATTACATTCACTAGTAGGAGTGAGAAAAACATCACGGGCTGGTGCGCATTGTATGGGTGTGTGTTACATTACATTCACTAGTAGGAGTGAGAAAAACATCACGGGGTGGTGCGCATTTTATGGGTGTGTGTTACATTACATTCACTAGTAAGAGTGAGAAAAACGTCACGGGGTGGTGTGCATTGTATGGGTGTGTGTTACATTACATTCACTACTAGGAGTGAGAAAAACATCACGGGGTGATGTGAATTGGAGGGTCTGAATTAGGATAGGCAGTTAGTGGCAATGTAGGATGGAGAAAAGCACCGCGGTGTGGTCAGCATGGGGAGGTCAGGGAACATGCAGTGGCAATGTAGGATAGGTTTCTGAAAAACATCGCGGGGTGGTGCGCATTGTATGGGTGTGTGTTACATTAGATTCACTAGTAGGAGTGAGAAAAACATCATGGGGTGGTGTGCATTGTATGGGTGTGTGTTACATTACATTCACTAGTAGGAGTGAGAAAAACATCACGGGGTGGTGCGCATTGTATGGGTGTGTGTTACATTACATTCACTAGTAGGAGTGAGAAAAACATCACGGGGTGGTGTGAATCGGATGGTCTGAATTAGGATAGGCAGTGATTGGCAATGTAGGATGGAGAAAAGCACCGCGGGGTGGTCAGCATGGGGAGGTAAGGGAACATGCAGTGGCAATTTAGGATACGTTTCTGAAAAACATCGCGGGGTGGTGCGCATTGTATGGGTGTGTGTTACATTAGATTCACTAGTAGGAGTGAGAAAAACATCACGGGGTGGTGCGCATTGTATGGATGTGTGTTACATTACATTCACTAGTAGGAGTGAGAAAAACATCACAGAGTGGTGTGAATCGGAGGGTCTGAATTAGGATAGGCAGTGAGTGGCAATGTAGGATGGAGAAAAGCACCGCGGGGTGGTCAGCATGGGGAGGTCAGGGAACATGCAGTGGCAATGTAGGATAGGTTTCTGAAAAACATCGCGGGGTGGTGCGCATTGAATGGGTGTGTGTTACATTAGATTCACTAGTAGGAGTGAGAAAAACATCAAGGGGCGGTGCGCATTGTATGGGTGTGTGTTACATTACATACACTAATAGGAGTGAGAAAAACATCACGGGTTGGTGCGCATTGTATGGGTGTGTGTTACATTACATTCACTAGTAGGAGTGAGAAAAACATCACGGGGTGGTGCGCATTGTATGGGTGTGTGTTACATTACATTCACTAGTAGGAGTGAGAAAAACATCACGGGGTGGTGCGCATTGTATGGGTGTGTGTTACATTACATTCACTCCTAGGAGTGAGAAAACATCACGGGGTGGTGTGAATCGGATGGTCTGAATTAGGATAGGCAGTGAGTGGCAATGTAGGATGGAGAAAAGCACGGCTGGGTGGTCAGCGTGGGGAGGTCAGGGAACATGCAGTGGCAATGTAGGATAGGTTTCTGAAAAACATCGCGGGTTGGTGCGCCTTGTATGGGTGTGTGTTACATTAGATTCACTAGTAGGAGTGAGGAAAACATCACTGGGTGGTGCGCATTGTATGGGTGTGTGTTACATTACATTCACTAGTATGAGTGAGAAAAACATCACGGGGTGGTGCGCATTGTATGGGTGTGTGTTACATTACATTCACTAGTAGGAGTGAGAAAAACATCACGGGGTGGTGCACATTGTATGGGTGTGTGTTACATTACATTCACTCCTAGGAGTGAGAAAAACATCACGGGGTGGTGTGAATTGGAGGGTCTGAATTAGGATAGGCAGTGAGTGGCAATGTAGGATGGAGAAAAGCACCGCGGTGTGGTCAGCATGGGGAGGTCAGGGAACATGCAGTGGCAATGTAGGATAGGTTTCTGAAAAACATCACGGGGTGGTGCGCATTGTGTGGGTGTGTGTTACATTAGATTCAATAATAGGAGTGAGAAAAACATCACGGGGTGGTGCGCATTGTATGGGTGTGTGTTACATAACATTCACTAGTACGAGTGAGAAAAACATCACGGGGTGGTGCGCATTGTATGGGTGTGTGTTACATTACCTTCACTAGTAGGAGTGAGAAAAACCTCACGGGGTGGTGCGCATTGTATGGGTGTGTGTTACATT
Source organism: Cavia porcellus (assembly GCF_034190915.1). Classification (NCBI taxonomy): domain Eukaryota; kingdom Metazoa; phylum Chordata; class Mammalia; order Rodentia; family Caviidae; genus Cavia; species Cavia porcellus. The sequence goes on along the minus strand of NW_026947749.1, from coordinate 93,129 downwards.
ACATTCACTAGTAGGAGTGAGAAAATCATCACGGGGTGGTGCACATTGTATGGGTGTGTGTTACATTACATTCACTAGTAGGAGTGAGAAAAACATTACGGGGTGGTGCGCATTGTATGGGTGTGTGTTACATTACCTTCACTAGTAGGAGTGAAAAAAACATCACGGGGTGGTGCGCATTGTATGGGTGTGTGTTACATTACATTCACTAGTAGGAGTGAGAAAAACATCACGGGGTGGTGCGCATTGTATGGGTGTGTGTTACATTACCTTCACAAGTAGGAGTGAAAAAAACATCACGGGGTGGTGCGCATTGTATGGGTGTGTGTTACATTACATTCACTAGTAGGAGTGAGAAAAACATCACGGGGTGGTGTGAATCGGATGGTCTGAATTAGGATAGGCAGTGATTGGCAATGTAGGATGGAGAAAAGCACCGCAAGGAGGTCAGCATGGGGAGGTAAGGGAACATGCAATGGCAATTTAGGATACGTTTCTGAAAAACATCGCGGGGTGGTGCGCATTGTATGGGTGTGTGTTACATTAGATTCACTAGTAGGAGTGAGAAAAACATCACGGGGTTGTGCGCATTGTATGCGTGTGTGTTACATTACATTCACTAGTAGGAGTGAGAAAAACATCACGGGGTGGTGTGAATCGGAGGGTCTGAATTAGCATAGGCAGAGAGTGGCATTGTAGGATGGAGAAAAGCACCGCGGGGTGGTCAGCATGGGGAGGTCTGGGAACATGCAGTGGCAATGTAGGATAGGTTTCTGAAAAACATCGCAAGGTGGTGCGCATTGTATGGGTGTGTGTTACATTAGATTCACTAGTAGGAGTGAGAAAAACATCACGGGGTGGTGCGCATTGTATGTGTGTGTGTTACATTACATTCACTAGTAGGAGTGAGAACAACATCACGGGGTGGTGCGCATTGTATGGGTGTGTGTTACATTACATTCACTAGTAGGAGTGAGAAAAACATCACGGGCTGGTGCGCATTGTATGGGTGTGTGTTACATTACATTCACTACTAGGAGTGAGAAAAACATCACGGGGTGGTGCGCATTTTATGGGTGTGTGTTACATTACATTCACTAGTAAGAGTGAGAAAAACATCACGGGGTGGTGCGCATTGTATGGGTGTGTGTTACATTACATTCACTACTAGGAGTGAGAAAAACATCACGGGGTGGTGCGCATTGTATGGGTGTGTGTTACATTACATTCACTAGAAGGAGTGAGAAAAACATCACGGGGTGGTGCGCATTGTATGGGTGTGTGTTACATTACATTCACTAGTAGGAGTGAGAAAAACATCACGGGGTGATGTGAATTGGAGGGTCTGAATAAGGATAGGCAGTGAGTGGCAATGTAGGATGGAGAAAAGCACCGCGGTGTGGTCAGCATGGGAAGGTCAGGGAACATGCAGTGGCAATGTAGGATAGGTTTCTGAAAAACATCGCGGGGTGGTGCGCATTGTATGGGTGTGTGTTACATTAGATTCACTAGTAGGAGTGAGAAAAACATCATGGGGTGGTGCGCATTGTATGGGTGTGTGTTACATTACATTCACTAGTAGGAGTGAGAAAAACATCACGGGGTGGTGCGCATTGTATGGTTGTGTGTTACATTACATTCACTAGTAGGAGTGAGAAAAACATCACGGAGTGGTCGCATTGTATGGGTGTGTGTTACATTACATTCACTACTAGGAGTGAGAAAAACATCACGGGGTGGTGTGAATCAGAGTGTCGGAATTAGGATAGGCAGTGAGTGGCAATGTAGGATGGAGAAAAGCACCGGGGGGTTGTCAGCATGGGGAGGTCAGGGAACATGCAGTGGCAATGTAGGATAGGTTTCTGAAAAACATCGCGGTTGGTGCGCATTGTATGGGTGTGTGTTACATTAGATTCACTAGTAGGAGTGAGAAAAACATCACGGGTGGTGCGCATTGTATGGGTGTTTGTTACATTACATTCACTAATAGGAGTGAGAAAAACATCACGGTGTGGTGCGCATTTTATGGGTGTGTGTTACATTACCTTCACTAGTTGGAGTGAGAAAAACATCACGGGGTGGTGCGCATTGTATGGGTGTGTGTTACATTACATTCACTAGTAGGAGTGAGAAAAACATCACGGGGTGGTGTGAATCGGATGGTCTGAATTAGGATAGGCAGTGATTGGCAATGTAGGATGGAGAAAAGCACCGCGGGGTGGTCAGCATGGGGAGGTAAGGGAACATGCAATGGCAATTTAGGATACGTTTCTGAAAAACATCGCGGGGTGGTGCGCATTGTATGGGTGTGTGTTACATTAGATTCACTAGTAGGAGTGAGAAAAACATCACGGGGTGGTGCGCATTGTATGGGTGTGTGTTACATTACCTTCACTAGTAGGAGTGAGAAAAACATCACGGGGTGGTGCGCATTGTATGGGTGTGTGTTACATTACATTCACTAGTAGGTGTGAGAAAAACATCACGGGGTGGTGCGCATTGTATGGGTGTGTGTTACATTACATTCACTAGTAGGAGTGAGAAAAACATCACGGGGTGGTGCGCATTGTATGGGTGTGTGTTACATTACCTTCACTAATAGGAGTGAAAAAAACATCACGGATTGGTGCGCATTGTATGGGTGTGTGTTACATTACATTCACTAGTAGGAGTGAGAAAACCATCACGGGGTGGTGCGCATTGTATGGGTGTGTGTTACATTACCTTCACTAGTAGGAGTGAAAAAAACATCACGGGGTGGTGCGCATTGTATGGGTGTGTGTTACATTACATTCACTAGTAGGAGTGAGAAAAACATCACGGGGTGGTGCGCATTGTATGGGTGTGTGTTACATTACATTCACTAGTAGGAGTGAGAAAAACATCACGGGCTGGTGCGCATTGTATGGGTGTGTGTTACATTACATTCACTAGTAGGAGTGAGAAAAACATCACGGGGTGGTGCGCATTTTATGGGTGTGTGTTACATTACATTCACTAGTAAGAGTGAGAAAAACGTCACGGGGTGGTGTGCATTGTATGGGTGTGTGTTACATTACATTCACTACTAGGAGTGAGAAAAACATCACGGGGTGATGTGAATTGGAGGGTCTGAATTAGGATAGGCAGTTAGTGGCAATGTAGGATGGAGAAAAGCACCGCGGTGTGGTCAGCATGGGGAGGTCAGGGAACATGCAGTGGCAATGTAGGATAGGTTTCTGAAAAACATCGCGGGGTGGTGCGCATTGTATGGGTGTGTGTTACATTAGATTCACTAGTAGGAGTGAGAAAAACATCATGGGGTGGTGTGCATTGTATGGGTGTGTGTTACATTACATTCACTAGTAGGAGTGAGAAAAACATCACGGGGTGGTGCGCATTGTATGGGTGTGTGTTACATTACATTCACTAGTAGGAGTGAGAAAAACACCACGGGGTGGTGTGAATCGGATGGTCTGAATTAGGATAGGCAGTGATTGGCAATGTAGGATGGAGAAAAGCACCGCGGGGTGGTCAGCATGGGGAGGTAAGGGAACATGCAGTGGCAATTTAGGATACGTTTCTGAAAAACATCGCGGGGTGGTGCGCATTGTATGGGTGTGTGTTACATTAGATTCACTAGTAGGAGTGAGAAAAACATCACGGGGTGGTGCGCATTGTATGGATGTGTGTTACATTACATTCACTAGTAGGAGTGAGAAAAACATCACAGAGTGGTGTGAATCGGAGGGTCTGAATTAGGATAGGCAGTGAGTGGCAATGTAGGATGGAGAAAAGCACCGCGGGGTGGTCAGCATGGGGAGGTCAGGGAACATGCAGTGGCAATGTAGGATAGGTTTCTGAAAAACATCGCGGGGTGGTGCGCATTGAATGGGTGTGTGTTACATTAGATTCACTAGTAGGAGTGAGAAAAACATCAAGGGGCGGTGCGCATTGTATGGGTGTGTGTTACATTACATACACTAATAGGAGTGAGAAAAACATCACGGGTTGGTGCGCATTGTATGGGTGTGTGTTACATTACATTCACTAGTAGGAGTGAGAAAAACATCACGGGGTGGTGCGCATTGTATGGCTGTGTGTTACATTACATTCACTAGTAGGAGTGAGGAAAACATCACGGGGTGGTGCGCATTGTATGGGTGTGTGTTACATTACATTCACTACTAGGAGTGAGAAAACATCACGGGGTGGTGTGAATCGGATGGTCTGAATTAGGATAGGCAGTGAGTGGCAATGTAGGATGGAGAAAGCACGGCTGGGTGGTCAGCGTGGGGAGGTCAGGGAACATGCAGTGGCAATGTAGGATAGGTTTCTGAAAAACATCGCGGGTTGGTGCGCCTTGTATGGGTGTGTGTTACATTAGATTCACTAGTAGGAGTGAGGAAAACATCACTGGGTGGTGCGCATTGTATGGGTGTGTGTTACATTACATTCACTAGTATGAGTGAGAAAAACATCACGGGGTGGTGCGCATTGTATGGGTGTGTGTTACATTACATTCACTAGTAGGAGTGAGAAAAACATCACGGGGTGGTGCACATTGTATGGGTGTGTGTTACATTACATTCACTCCTAGGAGTGAGAAAAACATCACGGGGTGGTGTGAATTGGAGGGTCTGAATTAGGATAGGCAGTGAGTGGCAATGTAGGATGGAGAAAAGCAACGCGGTGTGGTCAGCATGGGGAGGTCAGGGAACATGCAGTGGCAATGTAGGATAGGTTTCTGAAAAACATCACGGGGTGGTGCGCATTGTATGGGTGTGTGTTACATTAGATTCAATAATAGGAGTGAGAAAAACATCACGGGGTGGTGCGCATTGTATGGGTGTGTGTTACATTACATTCACTAGTACGAGTGAGAAAAACATCACGGGGTGGTGCGCATTGTATGGGTGTGTGTTACATTACCTTCACTAGTAGGAGTGAGAAAAACCTCACGGGGTGGTGCGCATTGTATGGGTGTGTGTTACATTACATTCACTAGTAGGAGTGAGAAAATCATCACGGGGTGGTGCACATTGTATGGGTGTGTGTTACATTACATTCACTAGTAGGAGTGAGAAAAACATTACGGGGTGGTGCGCATTGTATGGGTGTGTGTTACATTACCTTCACTAGTAGGAGTGAAAAAAACATCACGGGGTGGTGCGCATTGTATGGGTGTGTGTTACATTACATTCACTAGTAGGAGTGAGAAAAACATCACGGGGTGGTGCGCATTGTATGGGTGTGTGTTACATTACCTTCACTAGTAGGAGTGAAAAAAACATCACGGGGTGGTGTGCATTGTATGGGTTTGTGTTACATTACATTCACTAGTAGGAGTGAGAAAAACATCACGGGGTGGTGCGCATTGTATGGGTGTGTGTTACATTACCTTCACTAGTTGGAGTGAGAAAAACATCACGGGGTGGTGCGCATTGTATGGGTGTGTGTTACATTACATTCACTAGTAGGAGTGAGAAAAACATCACGGGGTGGTGTGAATCGGATGGTCTGAATTAGGATAGGCAGTGATTGGCAATGTAGGATGGAGAAAAGCACCGCGGGGTGGTCAGCATGGGGAGGTAAGGGAACATGCAATGGCAATTTAGGATACATTTCTGAAAAACATCGCGGGGTGGTGCGCATTGTATGGGTGTGTGTTACATTAGATTCACTAGTAGGAGTGAGAAAAACATCACGGGGTTGTGCGCATTGTATGCGTGTGTGTTACATTACATTCACTAGTAGGAGTGAGAAAAACATCACGGGGTGGTGTGAATCGGAGGGTCTGAATTAGCATAGGCAGAGAGTGGCAATGTAGGATGGAGAAAAGCACCGCGGGGTGGTCAGCATGGGGAGGTCAGGGAACATGCAGTGGCAATGTAGGATAGGTTTCTGAAAAACATCGCAAGGTGGTGCGCATTGTATGGGTGTGTGTTACATTAGATTCACTAGTAGGAGTGAGAAAAACATCACGGGGTGGTGCGCATTGTATGTGTGTGTGTTACATTACATTCACTAGTAGGAGTGAGAACAACATCACGGGGTGGTGTGAATCGGATGGTCTGAATTAGGATAGGCAGTGATTGGCAATGTAGGATGGAGAAAAGCACCGCGGGGTGGTCAGCATGGGGAGGTAAGGGAACATGCAATGGCAATTTAGGATACGTTTCTGAAAAACATCGCGGGGTGGTGCGCATTGTATGGGTGTGTGTTACATTAGATTCACTAGTAGGAGTGAGAAAAACATCACGGGGTTGTGCGCATTGTATGCGTGTGTGTTACATTACATTCACTAGTAGGAGTGAGAAAAACATCACGGGGTGGTGTGAATCGGAGGGTCTGAATTAGCATAGGCAGAGAGTGGCAATGTAGGATGGAGAAAAGCACCGCGGGGTGGTCAGCATGGGGAGGTCAGGGAACATGCAGTGGCAATGTAGGATAGGTTTCTGAAAAACATCGCAAGGTGGTGCGCATTGTATGGGTGTGTGTTACATTAGATTCACTAGTAGGAGTGAGAAAAACATCACGGGGTGGTGCGCATTGTATGTGTGTGTGTTACATTACATTCACTAGTAGGAGTGAGAACAACATCACGGGGTGGTGCGCATTGTATGGGTGTGTGTTACATTACATTCACTAGTAGGAGTGAGAAAAACATCACGGGCTGGTGCGCATTGTATGGGTGTGTGTTACATTACATTCACTACTAGGAGTGAGAAAAACATCACGGGGTGGTGCGCATTTTATGGGTGTGTGTTACATTACATTCACTAGTAAGAGTGAGAAAAACATCACGGGGTGGTGCGCATTGTATGGGTGTGTGTTACATTACATTCACTACTAGGAGTGAGAAAAACATCACGGGGTGGTGCGCATTGTATGGGTGTGTGTTACATTACATTCACTAGTATGAGTGAGAAAAACATCACGGGGTGGTGCGCATTGTATGGGTGTGTGTTACATTACATTCACTAGTAGGAGTGAGAAAAACATCACGGGGTGGTGCGCATTGTATGGGTGTGTGTTACATTACATTCACTAGTAGGAGTGAGAAAAACATCACGGGGTGGTGCGCATTGTATGGGTGTGTGTTACATTACCTTCACTAATAGGAGTGAAAAAAACATCACGGATTGGTGCGCATTGTATGGGTGTGTGTTACATTACATTCACTAGTAGGAGTGAGAAAACCATCACGGGGTGGTGCGCATTGTATGGGTGTGTGTTACATTACCTTCACTAGTAGGAGTGAAAAAAACATCACGGGGTGGTGCGCATTGTATGGGTGTGTGTTACATTACATTCACTAGTAGGAGTGAGAAAACCATCACGGGGTGGTGCGCATTGTATGGGTGTGTGTTACATTACCTTCACTAGTAGGAGTGAAAAAAACATCACGGGGTGGTGCGCATTGTATGGGTGTGTGTTACATTACATTCACTAGTAGGAGTGAGAAAAACATCACGGGGTGGTGCGCATTGTATGGGTGTGTGTTACATTACATTCACTAGTAGGAGTGAGAAAAACATCACGGGGTGGTGCGCATTGTATGGGTGTGTGTTACATTACATTCACTAGTAGGAGTGAGAAAAACATCACGGGGTGGTGTGAATCGGATGGTCTGAATTAGGATAGGCAGTGATTGGCAATGTAGGATGGAGAAAAGCACCGCGGGGTGGTCAGCATGGGGAGGTAAGGGAACATGCAATGGCAATTTAGGATACGTTTCTGAAAAACATCGCGGGGTGGTGCGCATTGTATGGGTGTGTGTTACATTAGATTCACTAGTAGGAGTGAGAAAAACATCACGGGGTGGTGCGCATTGTATGGGTGTGTGTTACATTACCTTCACTAGTAGGAGTGAGAAAAACATCACGGGGTGGTGCGCATTGTATGGGTGTGTGTTACATTACATTCACTAGTAGGTGTGAGAAAAACATCACGGGGTGGTGCGCATTGTATGGGTGTGTGTTACATTACATTCACTAGTAGGAGTGAGAAAAACATCACGGGGTGGTGCGCATTGTATGGGTGTGTGTTACATTACCTTCACTAATAGGAGTGAAAAAAACATCACGGATTGGTGCGCATTGTATGGGTGTGTGTTACATTACATTCACTAGTAGGAGTGAGAAAACCATCACGGGGTGGTGCGCATTGTATGGGTGTGTGTTACATTACCTTCACTAGTAGGAGTGAAAAAAACATCACGGGGTGGTGCGCATTGTATGGGTGTGTGTTACATTACATTCACTAGTAGGAGTGAGAAAAACATCACGGGGTGGTGCGCATTGTATGGGTGTGTGTTACATTACATTCACTAGTAGGAGTGAGAAAAACATCACGGGCTGGTGCGCATTGTATGGGTGTGTGTTACATTACATTCACTAGTAGGAGTGAGAAAAACATCACGGGGTGGTGCGCATTTTATGGGTGTGTGTTACATTACATTCACTAGTAAGAGTGAGAAAAACGTCACGGGGTGGTGTGCATTGTATGGGTGTGTGTTACATTACATTCACTACTAGGAGTGAGAAAAACATCACGGGGTGATGTGAATTGGAGGGTCTGAATTAGGATAGGCAGTTAGTGGCAATGTAGGATGGAGAAAAGCACCGCGGTGTGGTCAGCATGGGGAGGTCAGGGAACATGCAGTGGCAATGTAGGATAGGTTTCTGAAAAACATCGCGGGGTGGTGCGCATTGTATGGGTGTGTGTTACATTAGATTCACTAGTAGGAGTGAGAAAAACATCATGGGGTGGTGTGCATTGTATGGGTGTGTGTTACATTACATTCACTAGTAGGAGTGAGAAAAACATCACGGGGTGGTGCGCATTGTATGGGTGTGTGTTACATTACCTTCACTAGTTGGAGTGAGAAAAACATCACGGGGTGGTGCGCATTGTATGGGTGTGTGTTACATTACATTCACTAGTAGGAGTGAGAAAAACATCACGGGGTGGTGTGAATCGGATGGTCTGAATTAGGATAGGCAGTGATTGGCAATGTAGGATGGAGAAAAGCACCGCGGGGTGGTCAGCATGGGGAGGTAAGGGAACATGCAATGGCAATTTAGGATACGTTTCTGAAAAACATCGCGGGGTGGTGCGCATTGTATGGGTGTGTGTTACATTAGATTCACTAGTAGGAGTGAGAAAAACATCACGGGGTTGTGCGCATTGTATGCGTGTGTGTTACATTACATTCACTAGTAGGAGTGAGAAAAACATCACGGGGTGGTGTGAATCGGAGGGTCTGAATTAGCATAGGCAGAGAGTGGCAATGTAGGATGGAGAAAAGCACCGCGGGGTGGTCAGCATGGGGAGGTCAGGGAACATGCAGTGGCAATGTAGGATAGGTTTCTGAAAAACATCGCAAGGTGGTGCGCATTGTATGGGTGTGTGTTACATTAGATTCACTAGTAGGAGTGAGAAAAACATCACGGGGTGGTGCGCATTGTATGTGTGTGTGTTACATTACATTCACTAGTAGGAGTGAGAACAACATCACGGGGTGGTGTGAATCGGATGGTCTGAATTAGGATAGGCAGTGATTGGCAATGTAGGATGGAGAAAAGCACCGCGGGGTGGTCAGCATGGGGAGGTAAGGGAACATGCAATGGCAATTTAGGATACGTTTCTGAAAAACATCGCGGGGTGGTGCGCATTGTATGGGTGTGTGTTACATTAGATTCACTAGTAGGAGTGAGAAAAACATCACGGGGTTGTGCGCATTGTATGCGTGTGTGTTACATTACATTCACTAGTAGGAGTGAGAAAAACATCACGGGGTGGTGTGAATCGGAGGGTCTGAATTAGCATAGGCAGAGAGTGGCAATGTAGGATGGAGAAAAGCACCGCGGGGTGGTCAGCATGGGGAGGTCAGGGAACATGCAGTGGCAATGTAGGATAGGTTTCTGAAAAACATCGCAAGGTGGTGCGCATTGTATGGGTGTGTGTTACATTAGATTCACTAGTAGGAGTGAGAAAAACATCACGGGGTGGTGCGCATTGTATGTGTGTGTGTTACATTACATTCACTAGTAGGAGTGAGAACAACATCACGGGGTGGTGCGCATTGTATGGGTGTGTGTTACATTACATTCACTAGTAGGAGTGAGAAAAACATCACGGGCTGGTGCGCATTGTATGGGTGTGTGTTACATTACATTCACTACTAGGAGTGAGAAAAACATCACGGGGTGGTGCGCATTTTATGGGTGTGTGTTACATTACATTCACTAGTAAGAGTGAGAAAAACATCACGGGGTGGTGCGCATTGTATGGGTGTGTGTTACATTACATTCACTAGTAGGAGTGAGAAAAACATCACGGGGTGGTGCGCATTGTATGGGTGTGTGTTACATTACCTTCACTAATAGGAGTGAAAAAAACATCACGGATTGGTGCGCATTGTATGGGTGTGTGTTACATTACATTCACTAGTAGGAGTGAGAAAACCATCACGGGGTGGTGCGCATTGTATGGGTGTGTGTTACATTACCTTCACTAGTAGGAGTGAAAAAAACATCACGGGGTGGTGCGCATTGTATGGGTGTGTGTTACATTACATTCACTAGAAGGAGTGAGAAAAACATCACGGGGTGGTGCGCATTGTATGGGTGTGTGTTACATTACATTCACTAGTAGGAGTGAGAAAAACATCACGGGGTGATGTGAATTGGAGGGTCTGAATAAGGATAGGCAGTGAGTGGCAATGTAGGATGGAGAAAAGCACCGCGGTGTGGTCAGCATGGGAAGGTCAGGGAACATGCAGTGGCAATGTAGGATAGGTTTCTGAAAAACATCGCGGGGTGGTGCGCATTGTATGGGTGTGTGTTACATTAGATTCACTAGTAGGAGTGAGAAAAACATCATGGGGTGGTGCGCATTGTATGGGTGTGTGTTACATTACATTCACTAGTAGGAGTGAGAAAAACATCACGGGGTGGTGCGCATTGTATGGTTGTGTGTTACATTACATTCACTAGTAGGAGTGAGAAAAACATCACGGAGTGGTCGCATTGTATCGGTGTGTGTTACATTACATTCACTACTAGGAGTGAGAAAAACATCACGGGGTGGTGTGAATCAGAGTGTCGGAATTAGGATAGGCAGTGAGTGGCAATGTAGGATGGAGAAAAGCACCGGGGGGTTGTCAGCATGGGGAGGTCAGGGAACATGCAGTGGCAATGTAGGATAGGTTTCTGAAAAACATCGCGGTTGGTGCGCATTGTATGGGTGGGTGTTACATTAGATTCACTAGTAGGAGTGAGAAAAACATCACGGGTGGTGCGCATTGTATGGGTGTTTGTTACATTACATTCACTAATAGGAGTGAGAAAAACATCACGGTGTGGTGCGCATTTTATGGGTGTGTGTTACATTACCTTCACTAGTTGGAGTGAGAAAAACATCACGGGGTGGTGCGCATTGTATGGGTGTGTGTTACATTACATTCACTAGTAGGAGTGAGAAAAACATCACGGGGTGGTGTGAATCGGATGGTCTGAATTAGGATAGGCAGTGATTGGCAATGTAGGATGGAGAAAAGCACCGCGGGGTGGTCAGCATGGGGAGGTAAGGGAACATGCAATGGCAATTTAGGATACGTTTCTGAAAAACATCGCGGGGTGGTGCGCATTGTATGGGTGTGTGTTACATTAGATTCACTAGTAGGAGTGAGAAAAACATCACGGGGTGGTGCGCATTGTATGGGTGTGTGTTACATTACCTTCACTAGTAGGAGTGAGAAAAACATCACGGGGTGGTGCGCATTGTATGGGTGTGTGTTACATTACATTCACTAGTAGGTGTGAGAAAAACATCACGGGGTGGTGCGCATTGTATGGGTGTGTGTTACATTACATTCACTAGTAGGAGTGAGAAAAACATCACGGGGTGGTGCGCATTGTATGGGTGTGTGTTACATTACCTTCACTAATAGGAGTGAAAAAAACATCACGGATTGGTGCGCATTGTATGGGTGTGTGTTACATTACATTCACTAGTAGGAGTGAGAAAACCATCACGGGGTGGTGCGCATTGTATGGGTGTGTGTTACATTACCTTCACTAGTAGGAGTGAAAAAAACATCACGGGGTGGTGCGCATTGTATGGGTGTGTGTTACATTACATTCACTAGTAGGAGTGAGAAAAACATCACGGGGTGGTGCGCATTGTATGGGTGTGTGTTACATTACATTCACTAGTAGGAGTGAGAAAAACATCACGGGCTGGTGCGCATTGTATGGGTGTGTGTTACATTACATTCACTAGTAGGAGTGAGAAAAACATCACGGGGTGGTGCGCATTTTATGGGTGTGTGTTACATTACATTCACTAGTAAGAGTGAGAAAAACGTCACGGGGTGGTGTGCATTGTATGGGTGTGTGTTACATTACATTCACTACTAGGAGTGAGAAAAACATCACGGGGTGATGTGAATTGGAGGGTCTGAATTAGGATAGGCAGTTAGTGGCAATGTAGGATGGAGAAAAGCACCGCGGTGTGGTCAGCATGGGGAGGTCAGGGAACATGCAGTGGCAATGTAGGATAGGTTTCTGAAAAACATCGCGGGGTGGTGCGCATTGTATGGGTGTGTGTTACATTAGATTCACTAGTAGGAGTGAGAAAAACATCATGGGGTGGTGTGCATTGTATGGGTGTTTGTTACATTACATTCACTAGTAGGAGTGAGAAAAACATCACGGGGTGGTGCGCATTGTATGGGTGTGTGTTACATTACATTCACTAGTAGGAGTGAGAAAAACACCACGGGGTGGTGTGAATCGGATGGTCTGAATTAGGATAGGCAGTGATTGGCAATGTAGGATGGAGAAAAGCACCGCGGGGTGGTCAGCATGGGGAGGTAAGGGAACATGCAGTGGCAATTTAGGATACGTTTCTGAAAAACATCGCGGGGTGGTGCGCATTGTATGGGTGTGTGTTACATTAGATTCACTAGTAGGAGTGAGAAAAACATCATGGGGTGGTGTGCATTGTATGGGTGTGTGTTACATTACATTCACTAGTAGGAGTGAGAAAAACATCACGGGGTGGTGCGCATTGTATGGGTGTGTGTTACATTACATTCACTAGTAGGAGTGAGAAAAACACCACGGGGTGGTGTGAATCGGATGGTCTGAATTAGGATAGGCAGTGATTGGCAATGTAGGATGGAGAAAAGCACCGCGGGGTGGTCAGCATGGGGAGGTAAGGGAACATGCAGTGGCAATTTAGGATACGTTTCTGAAAAACATCGCGGGGTGGTGCGCATTGTATGGGTGTGTGTTACATTAGATTCACTAGTAGGAGTGAGAAAAACATCACGGGGTGGTGCGCATTGTATGGATGTGTGTTACATTACATTCACTAGTAGGAGTGAGAAAAACATCACAGAGTGGTGTGAATCGGAGGGTCTGAATTAGGATAGGCAGTGAGTGGCAATGTAGGATGGAGAAAAGCACCGCGGGGTGGTCAGCATGGGGAGGTCAGGGAACATGCAGTGGCAATGTAGGATAGGTTTCTGAAAAACATCGCGGGGTGGTGCGCATTGAATGGGTGTGTGTTACATTAGATTCACTAGTAGGAGTGAGAAAAACATCAAGGGGCGGTGCGCATTGTATGGGTGTGTGTTACATTACATACACTAATAGGAGTGAGAAAAACATCACGGGTTGGTGCGCATTGTATGGGTGTGTGTTACATTACATTCACTAGTAGGAGTGAGAAAAACATCATGGGGTGGTGTGCATTGTATGGGTGTGTGTTACATTACATTCACTAGTAGGAGTGAGAAAAACATCACGGGGTGGTGCGCATTGTATGGGTGTGTGTTACATTACATTCACTAGTAGGAGTGAGAAAAACACCACGGGGTGGTGTGAATCGGATGGTCTGAATTAGGATAGGCAGTGATTGGCAATGTAGGATGGAGAAAAGCACCGCGGGGTGGTCAGCATGGGGAGGTAAGGGAACATGCAGTGGCAATTTAGGATACGTTTCTGAAAAACATCGCGGGGTGGTGCGCATTGTATGGGTGTGTGTTACATTAGATTCACTAGTAGGAGTGAGAAAAACATCATGGGGTGGTGTGCATTGTATGGGTGTGTGTTACATTACATTCACTAGTAGGAGTGAGAAAAACATCACGGGGTGGTGCGCATTGTATGGGTGTGTGTTACATTACATTCACTAGTAGGAGTGAGAAAAACACCACGGGGTGGTGTGAATCGGATGGTCTGAATTAGGATAGGCAGTGATTGGCAATGTAGGATGGAGAAAAGCACCGCGGGGTGGTCAGCATGGGGAGGTAAGGGAACATGCAGTGGCAATTTAGGATACGTTTCTGAAAAACATCGCGGGGTGGTGCGCATTGTATGGGTGTGTGTTACATTAGATTCACTAGTAGGAGTGAGAAAAACATCACGGGGTGGTGCGCATTGTATGGATGTGTGTTACATTACATTCACTAGTAGGAGTGAGAAAAACATCACAGAGTGGTGTGAATCGGAGGGTCTGAATTAGGATAGGCAGTGAGTGGCAATGTAGGATGGAGAAAAGCACCGCGGGGTGGTCAGCATGGGGAGGTCAGGGAACATGCAGTGGCAATGTAGGATAGGTTTCTGAAAAACATCGCGGGGTGGTGCGCATTGAATGGGTGTGTGTTACATTAGATTCACTAGTAGGAGTGAGAAAAACATCAAGGGGCGGTGCGCATTGTATGGGTGTGTGTTACATTACATACACTAATAGGAGTGAGAAAAACATCACGGGTTGGTGCGCATTGTATGGGTGTGTGTTACATTACATTCACTAGTAGGAGTGAGAAAAACATCACGGGGTGGTGCGCATTGTATGGCTGTGTGTTACATTACATTCACTAGTAGGAGTGAGGAAAACATCACGGGGTGGTGCGCATTGTATGGGTGTGTGTTACATTACATTCACTACTAGGAGTGAGAAAACATCACGGGGTGGTGTGAATCGGATGGTCTGAATTAGGATAGGCAGTGAGTGGCAATGTAGGATGGAGAAAGCACGGCTGGGTGGTCAGCGTGGGGAGGTCAGGGAACATGCAGTGGCAATGTAGGATAGGTTTCTGAAAAACATCGCGGGTTGGTGCGCCTTGTATGGGTGTGTGTTACATTAGATTCACTAGTAGGAGTGAGGAAAACATCACTGGGTGGTGCGCATTGTATGGGTGTGTGTTACATTACATTCACTAGTATGAGTGAGAAAAACATCACGGGGTGGTGCGCATTGTATGGGTGTGTGTTACATTACATTCACTAGTAGGAGTGAGAAAAACATCACGGGGTGGTGCACATTGTATGGGTGTGTGTTACATTACATTCACTCCTAGGAGTGAGAAAAACATCACGGGGTGGTGTGAATTGGAGGGTCTGAATTAGGATAGGCAGTGAGTGGCAATGTAGGATGGAGAAAAGCAACGCGGTGTGGTCAGCATGGGGAGGTCAGGGAACATGCAGTGGCAATGTAGGATAGGTTTCTGAAAAACATCACGGGGTGGTGCGCATTGTATGGGTGTGTGTTACATTAGATTCAATAATAGGAGTGAGAAAAACATCACGGGGTGGTGCGCATTGTATGGGTGTGTGTTACATTACATTCACTAGTACGAGTGAGAAAAACATCACGGGGTGGTGCGCATTGTATGGGTGTGTGTTACATTACCTTCACTAGTAGGAGTGAGAAAAACCTCACGGGGTGGTGCGCATTGTATGGGTGTGTGTTACATTACATTCACTAGTAGGAGTGAGAAAATCATCACGGGGTGGTGCACATTGTATGGGTGTGTGTTACATTACATTCACTAGTAGGAGTGAGAAAAACATTACGGGGTGGTGCGCATTGTATGGGTGTGTGTTACATTACCTTCACTAGTAGGAGTGAAAAAAACATCACGGGGTGGTGCGCATTGTATGGGTGTGTGTTACATTACATTCACTAGTAGGAGTGAGAAAAACATCACGGGGTGGTGCGCATTGTATGGGTGTGTGTTACATTACCTTCACTAGTAGGAGTGAAAAAAACATCACGGGGTGGTGTGCATTGTATGGGTTTGTGTTACATTACATTCACTAGTAGGAGTGAGAAAAACATCACGGGGTGGTGCGCATTGTATGGGTGTGTGTTACATTACCTTCACTAGTTGGAGTGAGAAAAACATCACGGGGTGGTGCGCATTGTATGGGTGTGTGTTACATTACATTCACTAGTAGGAGTGAGAAAAACATCACGGGGTGGTGTGAATCGGATGGTCTGAATTAGGATAGGCAGTGATTGGCAATGTAGGATGGAGAAAAGCACCGCGGGGTGGTCAGCATGGGGAGGTAAGGGAACATGCAATGGCAATTTAGGATACGTTTCTGAAAAACATCGCGGGGTGGTGCGCATTGTATGGGTGTGTGTTACATTAGATTCACTAGTAGGAGTGAGAAAAACATCACGGGGTTGTGCGCATTGTATGCGTGTGTGTTACATTACATTCACTAGTAGGAGTGAGAAAAACATCACGGGGTGGTGTGAATCGGAGGGTCTGAATTAGCATAGGCAGAGAGTGGCAATGTAGGATGGAGAAAAGCACCGCGGGGTGGTCAGCATGGGGAGGTCAGGGAACATGCAGTGGCAATGTAGGATAGGTTTCTGAAAAACATCGCAAGGTGGTGCGCATTGTATGGGTGTGTGTTACATTAGATTCACTAGTAGGAGTGAGAAAAACATCACGGGGTGGTGCGCATTGTATGTGTGTGTGTTACATTACATTCACTAGTAGGAGTGAGAACAACATCACGGGGTGGTGTGAATCGGATGGTCTGAATTAGGATAGGCAGTGATTGGCAATGTAGGATGGAGAAAAGCACCGCGGGGTGGTCAGCATGGGGAGGTAAGGGAACATGCAATGGCAATTTAGGATACGTTTCTGAAAAACATCGCGGGGTGGTGCGCATTGTATGGGTGTGTGTTACATTAGATTCACTAGTAGGAGTGAGAAAAACATCACGGGGTTGTGCGCATTGTATGCGTGTGTGTTACATTACATTCACTAGTAGGAGTGAGAAAAACATCACGGGGTGGTGTGAATCGGAGGGTCTGAATTAGCATAGGCAGAGAGTGGCAATGTAGGATGGAGAAAAGCACCGCGGGGTGGTCAGCATGGGGAGGTCAGGGAACATGCAGTGGCAATGTAGGATAGGTTTCTGAAAAACATCGCAAGGTGGTGCGCATTGTATGGGTGTGTGTTACATTAGATTCACTAGTAGGAGTGAGAAAAACATCACGGGGTGGTGCGCATTGTATGTGTGTGTGTTACATTACATTCACTAGTAGGAGTGAGAACAACATCACGGGGTGGTGCGCATTGTATGGGTGTGTGTTACATTACATTCACTAGTAGGAGTGAGAAAAACATCACGGGCTGGTGCGCATTGTATGGGTGTGTGTTACATTACATTCACTACTAGGAGTGAGAAAAACATCACGGGGTGGTGCGCATTTTATGGGTGTGTGTTACATTACATTCACTAGTAAGAGTGAGAAAAACATCACGGGGTGGTGCGCATTGTATGGGTGTGTGTTACATTACATTCACTACTAGGAGTGAGAAAAACATCACGGGGTGGTGCGCATTGTATGGGTGTGTGTTACATTACATTCACTAGAAGGAGTGAGAAAAACATCACGGGGTGGTGCGCATTGTATGGGTGTGTGTTACATTACATTCACTAGTAGGAGTGAGAAAAACATCACGGGGTGATGTGAATTGGAGGGTCTGAATAAGGATAGGCAGTGAGTGGCAATGTAGGATGGAGAAAAGCACCGCGGTGTGGTCAGCATGGGAAGGTCAGGGAACATGCAGTGGCAAAGTAGGATAGGTTTCTGAAAAACATCGCGGGGTGGTGCGCATTGTATGGGTGTGTGTTACATTAGATTCACTAGTAGGAGTGAGAAAAACATCATGGGGTGGTGCGCATTGTATGGGTGTGTGTTACATTACATTCACTAGTAGGAGTGAGAAAAACATCACGGGGTGGTGCGCATTGTATGGTTGTGTGTTACATTACATTCACTAGTAGGAGTGAGAAAAACATCACGGAGTGGTCGCATTGTATGGGTGTGTGTTACATTACATTCACTACTAGGAGTGAGAAAAACATCACGGGGTGGTGTGAATCAGAGTGTCGGAATTAGGATAGGCAGTGAGTGGCAATGTAGGATGGAGAAAAGCACCGGGGGGTTGTCAGCATGGGGAGGTCAGGGAACATGCAGTGGCAATGTAGGATAGGTTTCTGAAAAACATCGCGGTTGGTGCGCATTGTATGGGTGTGTGTTACATTAGATTCACTAGTAGGAGTGAGAAAAACATCACGGGTGGTGCGCATTGTATGGGTGTTTGTTACATTACATTCACTAATAGGAGTGAGAAAAACATCACGGTGTGGTGCGCATTTTATGGGTGTGTGTTACATTACATTCACTATTAGGAGTGAGAAAAACATCACGAGGTGGTGCGCATTGTATGGGTGTGTGTTACATTACATTCACTAGTAGGAGTGAGAAAAACATCACGGGGTGGTGCGCATTGTATGGGTGTGTGTTACATTACATTCACTACTAGGAGTGAGAAAAACATCACGGGGTGGTGTGAATCGGATGGTATGAACTAGGATAGGCAGTGAGTGGCAATGTAGGATGGAGAAAAGCACCGTGGGGTGGTCAGCGTGGGGAGGTCAGGAAACATGCAGTGGCAATGTAGGATAGGTTTCTGAAAAACATCGCGGGGTGGTGCGCATTGTATGGGTGTGTGTTACATTAGATTCACTAGTAGGAGTGAGAAAAACATCACGGGTGGTGCGCATTGTATGGGTGTTTGTTACATTACATTCACTAATAGGAGTGAGAAAAACATCACGGTGTGGTGCGCATTTTATGGGTGTGTGTTACATTACATTCACTATTAGGAGTGAGAAAAACATCACGAGGTGGTGCGCATTGTATGGGTGTGTGTTACATTACATTCACTATTAGAAGTGAGAAAAACATCACGGGGTGGTGCGCATTGTATGGGTGTGTGTTACATTACATTCACTACTAGGAGTGAGAAAAACATCACGGGGTGGTGTGAATCGGAGTGTCTGAATTAGGATAGGCAGTGAGTGGCAATGTAGGATGGAGAAAAGCACCGCGGGGTGGTCAGCATGGGGAGGTCAGGGAACAAGCAGTGGCAATGTAGGATAGGTTTCTGAAAAACATCGCGGGGTGGTGCGCATTGTATGGGTGTGTGTTACATTAGATTCACTAGTAGGAGTGAGAAAAACATCACAGGTGTGGTGCGCATTGTATGGGTGTGTGTTACATTACATTCACTAATAGGAGTGAGAAAAACATCATGGGGTGGAGCGCATTGCATGGGTGTGTGTTATATTAGATTCACTAGTAGGAGTGAGAAAAACATCACGGAGTGGTGCGCATTGTATGGGTGTGTGTTACATTACATTCACTACTAGGAGTGAGAAAAACATCACGGGGTGGTGTGAATCGGAGGGTCTGAATTAGGATAGGCAGTGATTGGCAATGTAGGATGGAGAAAAGCACCGCGGGGTGGTCAGCATGGGGAGGTAAGGGAACATGCAATGGCAATTTAGGATACGTTTCTGAAAAACATCGCGGGGTGGTGCGCATTGTATGGGTGTGTGTTACATTAGATTCACTAGTAGGAGTGAGAAAAACATCACGGGGTGGTGC
The DNA here is from genome assembly GCF_034190915.1 of Cavia porcellus. Lineage (NCBI taxonomy): Eukaryota > Metazoa > Chordata > Mammalia > Rodentia > Caviidae > Cavia > Cavia porcellus. The sequence goes on along the minus strand of NW_026947749.1, from coordinate 73,368 downwards.
GCATTGTATGCGTGTGTGTTACATTACATTCACTAGTAGGAGTGAGAAAAACATCACGGGGTGGTGTGAATCGAAGGGTCTGAATTAGCATAGGCAGTGAGTGGCAATGTAGGATGGAGAAAAGGACCGCGGGGTGGTCAGCATGGGGAGGTCAGGGAACATGCAGTGGCAATGTAGGATAGGTTTCTGAAAAACATCGCGAGGTGGTGCGCATTGTATGGGTGTGTGTTACATTAGATTCACTAGTAGGAGTCAGAAAAACATCACGGGGTGGTGCGCATTGTATGGGTGTGTGTTACATTACATTCACTAGTAGGAGTGAGAAAAACATCACGGGGTGGTGCGCATTGTATGGGTGTGTGTTACATTACATTCACTAGTAGGAGTGAGAAAAACATCACGGGCTGGTGCGCATTGTATGGGTGTGTGTTACATTACATTCACTAGTAGGAGTGAGAAAAACATCACGGGGTGGTGCGCATTTTATGGGTGTGTGTTACATTACATTCACTAGTAAGAGTGAGAAAAACATCACGGGGTGGTGCGCATTGTATGGGTGTGTGTTACATTACATTCACTACTAGGAGTGAGAAAAACATCACGGGGTGGTGCGCATTGTATGGGTGTGTGTTACATTACATTCACTAGAAGGAGTGAGAAAAACATCATGGGGTGGTGCGCATTGTATGGGTGTGTGTTACATTACATTCACTAGTAGGAGTGAGAAAAACATCACGGGGTGATGTGAATTGGAGGGTCTGAATTAGGATAGGCAGTGAGTGGCAATGTAGGATGGAGAAAAGCACCGCGGTGTGGTCAGCATGGGGAGGTCAGGGAACATGCAGTGGCAATGTAGGATAGGTTTCTGAAAAACATCGCGGGGTGGTGCGCATTGTATGGGTGTGTGTTACATTACATTCACTAGTAGGAGTGAGAAAAACATCACGGGGTGGTGCGCATTGTATGGGTGTGTGTTACATTACATTCACTAGTAGGAGTGAGAAAAGCATCACGGGCTGGTGCGCATTTTATGGGTGTGTGTTACATTACATTCACTATTAGGAGTGAGAAACACATCACGGGCTGGTGCGCATTGTATGGGTGTGTGTTACATTACATTCACTAGTAGGAGTGAGAAAAGCATCACGGGGTGGTGCGCATTGTATGGGTGTGTGTTACATTACATTCACTAGTAGGAGTGAGAAAAACATCACGGGGTGGTGCGCATTGTATGGGTGTGTGTTACATTACATTCACTACTAGGAGTGAGAAAAACATCACGGGGTGATGTGAATTGGAGGGTCTGAATTAGGATAGGCAGTGAGTGGCAATGTAGGATGGAGAAAAGCACCGCGGTGTGGTCAGCATGGGGAGGTCAGGGAACATGCAGGGGCAATGTAGTTTAGGTTTCTGAAAAACATCGCAGGGTGGTGCGCATTGTATGGGTGTGTGTTACATTAGATTCACTAGTAGGAGTGAGAAAAACATCACGGGTGGTGCGCATTGTATGGGTGTGTGTTACATTACATTCACTAATAGGAGTGAGAAAAACATCACGGTGTGGTGCGCATTGTATGGGTGTGTGTTACATTACATTCACTATTAGAAGTGAGAAAAACATCACGGGGTGGTGCGCATTGTATGGGTGTGTGTTACATTACATTCACTACTAGGAGTGAGAAAAACATCACGGGGTGGTGTGAATCGGAGTGTCTGAATTAGGATAGGCAGTGAGTGGCAATGTAGGATGGAGAAAAGCACCGCGGGGTGGTCAGCATGGGGAGGTCAGGGAACAAGCAGTGGCAATGTAGGATAGGTTTCTGAAAAACATCGCGGGGTGGTGCGCATTGTATGGGTGTGTGTTACATTAGATTCACTAGTAGGAGTGAGAAAAACATCACAGGTGTGGTGCGCATTGTATGGGTGTGTGTTACATTACATTCACTAATAGGAGTGAGAAAAACATCATGGGGTGGTGCGCATTGCATGGGTGTGTGTTATATTAGATTCACTAGTAGGAGTGAGAAAAACATCACGGAGTGGTGCGCATTGTATGGGTGTGTGTTACATTACATTCACTACTAGGAGTGAGAAAAACATCACGGGGTGGTGTGAATCGGAGGGTCTGAATTAGGATAGGCAGTGATTGGCAATGTAGGATGGAGAAAAGGACCGCGGGGTGGTTAGCATGGGGAGGTCAGGGAACATGCAGTGGCAATGTAGGATAGGTTTCTGAAAAACATCGCGAGGTGGTGCGCATTGTATGGGTGTGTGTTACATTAGATTCACTAGTAGGAGTCAGAAAAACATCACGGGGTGGTGCGCATTGTATGGGTGTGTGTTACATTACATTCACTAGTAGGAGTGAGAAAAACATCACGGGGTGGTGCGCATTGTATGGGTGTGTGTTACATTACATTCACTAGTAGGAGTGAGAAAAACATCACGGGCTGGTGCGCATTGTATGGGTGTGTGTTACATTACATTCACTAGTAGGAGTGAGAAAAACATCACGGGGTGGTGCGCATTTTATGGGTGTGTGTTACATTACATTCACTAGTAAGAGTGAGAAAAACATCACGGGGTGGTGCGCATTGTATGGGTGTGTGTTACATTACATTCACTACTAGGAGTGAGAAAAACATCACGGGGTGGTGCGCATTGTATGGGTGTGTGTTACATTACATTCACTAGAAGGAGTGAGAAAAACATCATGGGGTGGTGCGCATTGTATGGGTGTGTGTTACATTACATTCACTAGTAGGAGTGAGAAAAACATCACGGGGTGATGTGAATTGGAGGGTCTGAATTAGGATAGGCAGTGAGTGGCAATGTAGGATGGAGAAAAGCACCGCGGTGTGGTCAGCATGGGGAGGTCAGGGAACATGCAGTGGCAATGTAGGATAGGTTTCTGAAAAACATCGCGGGGTGGTGCGCATTGTATGGGTGTGTGTTACATTAGATTCACTAGTAGGAGTGAGAAAAACATCATGGGGTGGTGCGCATTGTATGGGTGTGTGTTACATTACATTCACTAGTAGGAGTGAGAAAAACATCACGGGGTGGTGCGCATTGTATGGTTGTGTGTTACATTACATTCACTAGTAGGAGTGAGAAAAACATCACGGAGTGGTCGCATTGTATGGGTGTGTGTTACATTACATTCACTACTAGGAGTGAGAAAAACATCACGGGGTGGTGTGAATCGGAGGGTCTGAATTAGGATAGGCAGTGATTGGCAATGTAGGATGGAGAAAAGCACCGCGGGGTGGTCAGCATGGGGAGGTAAGGGAACATGCAATGGCAATTTAGGATACGTTTCTGAAAAACATCGCGGGGTGGTGCGCATTGTATGGGTGTGTGTTACATTAGATTCACTAGTAGGAATGAGAAAAACATCACGGGGTGGTGCGCATTGTATGCGTGTGTGTTACATTACATTCACTAGTAGGAGTGAGAAAAACATCACGGGGTGGTGTGAATCGAAGGGTCTGAATTAGCATAGGCAGTGAGTGGCAATGTAGGATGGAGAAAAGCACCGCGGGGTGGTCAGCATGGGGAGGTCAGGGAACATGCAGTGGCAATGTAGGATAGGTTTCTGAAAAACATCGCGAGGTGGTGCGCATTGTATGGGTGTGTGTTACATTAGATTCACTAGTAGGAGTCAGAAAAACATCACGGGGTGGTGCGCATTGTATGGGTGTGTGTTACATTACATTCACTAGTAGGAGTGAGAAAAACATCACGGGGTGGTGCGCATTGTATGGGTGTGTGTTACATTACATTCACTAGTAGGAGTGAGAAAAACATCACGGGCTGGTGCGCATTGTATGGGTGTGTGTTACATTACATTCACTAGTAGGAGTGAGAAAAACATCACGGGGTGGTGCGCATTTTATGGGTGTGTGTTACATTACATTCACTAGTAAGAGTGAGAAAAACATCACGGGGTGGTGCGCATTGTATGGGTGTGTGTTACATTACATTCACTACTAGGAGTGAGAAAAACATCACGGGGTGGTGCGCATTGTATGGGTGTGTGTTACATTACATTCACTAGAAGGAGTGAGAAAAACATCACGGGGTGGTGCGCATTGTATGGGTGTGTGTTACATTACATTCACTAGTAGGAGTGAGAGAAACATTACGGGGTGATGTGAATTGGAGGGTCTGAATTAGGATAGGCACTGAGTGGCAATGTAGGATGGAGAAAAGCACCGCGGTGTGGTCAGCATGGGGAGGTCAGGGAACATGCAGTGGCAATGTAGGATAGGTTTCTGAAAAACATCGCGGGGTGGTGCGCATTGTATGGGTGTGTGTTACATTAGATTCACTAGTAGGAGTGAGAAAAACATCACTGGGTGGTGCGCATTGTATGGGTGTGTGTTACATTACATTCACTAGTAGGAGTGAGAAAAGCATCACGGGGTGGTGCGCATTGTATGGGTGTGTGTTACATTACATTCACTAGTAGGAGTGAGAAAAACATGACGGGGTGGTGCGCATTGTATGGGTGTGTGTTACATTACATTCACTACTAGGAGTGAGAAAAACATCACGGGGTGATGTGAATTGGAGGGTCTGAATTAGGATAGGCAGTGAGTGGCAATGTAGGATGGAGAAAAGCACCGCGGTGTGGTCAGCATGGGGAGGTCAGGGAACATGCAGGGGCAATGTAGGATAGGTTTCTGAAAAACATCGCGGGGTGGTGCGCATTGTATGGGTGTGTGTTACATTAGATTCACTAGTAGGAGTGAGAAAAACATCACTGGGTGGTGTGCATTGTATGGGTGTGTGTTACATTACATTCACTAGTAGGAGTGAGAAAAACATCACGGGGTGGTGCGCATTGTATGGGTGTGTGTTACATTACATTCACTAGTAGGAGTGAAAAAAACATCACGGGGTGGTGCGCATTGTATGGGTGTGTGTTACATTACATTCACTACTAGGAGTGAGAAAAACATCACGGGGTGGTGTGAATCGGAGTGACTGAATTAGGATAGGCAGTGAGTGGCAATGTAGGATGGAGAAAAGCACCGCGGGGTGGTCAGCATGGGGAGGTCAGGGAACAAGCAGTGGCAATGTAGGATAGGTTTCTGAAAAACATCGCGGGGTGGTGCGCATTGTATGGGTGTGTGTTACATTAGATTCACTAGTAGGAGTGAGAAAAACATCACGGGGTGGTGCGCATTGTATGCGTGTGTGTTACATTACATTCACTAGTAGGAGTGAGAAAAACATCACGGGGTGGTGTGAATCGAAAGGTCTGAATTCGCATAGGCAGTGAGTGGCAATGTAGGATGGAGAAAAGGACCGCGGGGTGGTCAGCATGGGGAGGTAAGGGAACATGCAATGGCAATTTAGGATACGTTTCTGAAAAACATCGCGGGGTGGTGCGCATTGTATGGGTGTGTGTTACATTAGATTCACTAGTAGGAGTCAGAAAAACATCACGGGGTGGTGCGCATTGTATGGGTGTGTGTTACATTACATTCACTAGTAGGAGTGAGAAAAACATCACGGGGTGGTGCGCATTGTATGGGTGTGTGTTACATTACATTCACTAGTAGGAGTGAGAAAAACATCACGGGCTGGTGCGCATTGTATGGGTGTGTGTTACATTACATTCACTAGTAGGAGTGAGAAAAACATCACGGGGTGGTGCGCATTTTATGGGTGTGTGTTACATTACATTCACTAGTAAGAGTGAGAAAAACATCACGGGGTGGTGCGCATTGTATGGGTGTGTGTTACATTACATTCACTACTAGGAGTGAGAAAAACATCACGGGGTGGTGCGCATTGTATGGGTGTGTGTTACATTACATTCACTAGAAGGAGTGAGAAAAACATCATGGGGTGGTGCGCATTGTATGGGTGTGTGTTACATTACATTCACTAGTAGGAGTGAGAAAAACATCACGGGGTGATGTGAATTGGAGGGTCTGAATTAGGATAGGCAGTGAGTGGCAATGTAGGATGGAGAAAAGCACCGCGGTGTGGTCAGCATGGGGAGGTCAGGGAACATGCAGTGGCAATGTAGGATAGGTTTCTGAAAAACATCGCGGGGTGGTGCGCATTGTATGGGTGTGTGTTACATTAGATTCACTAGTAGGAGTGAGAAAAACATCATGGGGTGGTGCGCATTGTATGGGTGTGTGTTACATTACATTCACTAGTAGGAGTGAGAAAAACATCACGGGGTGGTGCGCATTGTATGGTTGTGTGTTACATTACATTCACTAGTAGGAGTGAGAAAAACATCACGGAGTGGTCGCATTGTATGGGTGTGTGTTACATTACATTCACTACTAGGAGTGAGAAAAACATCACGGGGTGGTGTGAATCGGAGGGTCTGAATTAGGATAGGCAGTGATTGGCAATGTAGGATGGAGAAAAGCACCGCGGGGTGGTCAGCATGGGGAGGTAAGGGAACATGCAATGGCAATTTAGGATACGTTTCTGAAAAACATCGCGGGGTGGTGCGCATTGTATGGGTGTGTGTTACATTGGATTCACTAGTAGGAGTGAGAAAAACATCACGGGGTGGTGCGCATTGTATGCGTGTGTGTTACATTACATTCACTAGTAGGAGTGAGAAAAACATCACGGGGTGGTGTGAATCGAAGGGTCTGAATTAGCATAGGCAGTGAGTGGCAATGTAGGATGGAGAAAAGCACCGCGGGGTGGTCAGCATGGGGAGGTCAGGGAACATGCAGTGGCAATGTAGGATAGGTTTCTGAAAAACATCGCGAGGTGGTGCGCATTGTATGGGTGTGTGTTACATTAGATTCACTAGTAGGAGTCAGAAAAACATCACGGGGTGGTGCGCATTGTATGGGTGTGTGTTACATTACATTCACTAGTAGGAGTGAGAAAAACCTCACGGGGTGGTGCGCATTGTATGGGTGTGTGTTACATTACATTCACTAGTAGGAGTGAGAAAAACATCACGGGCTGGTGCGCATTGTATGGGTGTGTGTTACATTACATTCACTAGTAGGAGTGAGAAAAACATCACGGGGTGGTGCGCATTTTATGGGTGTGTGTTACATTACATTCACTAGTAAGAGTGAGAAAAACATCACGGGGTGGTGCGCATTGTATGGGTGTGTGTTACATTACATTCACTACTAGGAGTGAGAAAAACATCACGGGGTGGTGCGCATTGTATGGGTGTGTGTTACATTACATTCACTAGAAGGAGTGAGAAAAACATCACGGGGTGGTGCGCATTGTATGGGTGTGTGTTACATTACATTCACTAGTAGGAGTGAGAGAAACATTACGGGGTGATGTGAATTGGAGGGTCTGAATTAGGATAGGCACTGAGTGGCAATGTAGGATGGAGAAAAGCACCGCGGTGTGGTCAGCATGGGGAGGTCAGGGAACATGCAGTGGCAATGTAGGATAGGTTTCTGAAAAACATCGCGGGGTGGTGCGCATTGTATGGGTGTGTGTTACATTAGATTCACTAGTAGGAGTGAGAAAAACATCACTGGGTGGTGCGCATTGTATGGGTGTGTGTTACATTACATTCACTAGTAGGAGTGAGAAAAGCATCACGGGGTGGTGCGCATTGTATGGGTGTGTGTTACATTACATTCACTAGTAGGAGTGAGAAAAACATGACGGGGTGGTGCGCATTGTATGGGTGTGTGTTACATTACATTCACTACTAGGAGTGAGAAAAACATCACGGGGTGATGTGAATTGGAGGGTCTGAATTAGGATAGGCAGTGAGTGGCAATGTAGGATGGAGAAAAGCACCGCGGTGTGGTCAGCATGGGGAGGTCAGGGAACATGCAGGGGCAATGTAGGATAGGTTTCTGAAAAACATCGCGGGGTGGTGCGCATTGTATGGGTGTGTGTTACATTAGATTCACTAGTAGGAGTGAGAAAAACATCACTGGGTGGTGTGCATTGTATGGGTGTGTGTTACATTACATTCACTAGTAGGAGTGAGAAAAACATCACGGGGTGGTGCGCATTGTATGGGTGTGTGTTACATTACATTCACTAGTAGGAGTGAAAAAAACATCACGGGGTGGTGCGCATTGTATGGGTGTGTGTTACATTACATTCACTACTAGGAGTGAGAAAAACATCACGGGGTGGTGTGAATCGGAGTGACTGAATTAGGATAGGCAGTGAGTGGCAATGTAGGATGGAGAAAAGCACCGCGGGGTGGTCAGCATGGGGAGGTCAGGGAACAAGCAGTGGCAATGTAGGATAGGTTTCTGAAAAACATCGCGGGGTGGTGCGCATTGTATGGGTGTGTGTTACATTAGATTCACTAGTAGGAGTGAGAAAAACATCACGGGGTGGTGCGCATTGTATGCGTGTGTGTTACATTACATTCACTAGTAGGAGTGAGAAAAACATCACGGGGTGGTGTGAATCGAAAGGTCTGAATTCGCATAGGCAGTGAGTGGCAATGTAGGATGGAGAAAAGGACCGCGGGGTGGTCAGCATGGGGAGGTCAGGGAACATGCAGTGGCAATGTAGGATAGGTTTCTGAAAAACATCGCGAGGTGGTGCGCATTGTATGGGTGTGTGTTACATTAGATTCACTAGTAGGAGTCAGAAAAACATCACGGGGTGGTGCGCATTGTATGGGTGTGTGTTACATTACATTCACTAGTAGGAGTGAGAAAAACATCACGGGGTGGTGCGCATTGTATGGGTGTGTGTTACATTACATTCACTAGTAGGAGTGAGAAAAACATCACGGGCTGGTGCGCATTGTATGGGTGTGTGTTACATTACATTCACTAGTAGGAGTGAGAAAAACATCACGGGGTGGTGCGCATTTTATGGGTGTGTGTTACATTACATTCACTAGTAAGAGTGAGAAAAACATCACGGGGTGGTGCGCATTGTATGGGTGTGTGTTACATTACATTCACTACTAGGAGTGAGAAAAACATCACGGGGTGGTGCGCATTGTATGGGTGTGTGTTACATTACATTCACTAGAAGGAGTGAGAAAAACATCATGGGGTGGTGCGCATTGTATGGGTGTGTGTTACATTACATTCACTAGTAGGAGTGAGAAAAACATCACGGGGTGATGTGAATTGGAGGGTCTGAATTAGGATAGGCAGTGAGTGGCAATGTAGGATGGAGAAAAGCACCGCGGTGTGGTCAGCATGGGGAGGTCAGGGAACATGCAGTGGCAATGTAGGATAGGTTTCTGAAAAACATCGCGGGGTGGTGCGCATTGTATGGGTGTGTGTTACATTAGATTCACTAGTAGGAGTGAGAAAAACATCATGGGGTGGTGCGCATTGTATGGGTGTGTGTTACATTACATTCACTAGTAGGAGTGAGAAAAACATCACGGGGTGGTGCGCATTGTATGGTTGTGTGTTACATTACATTCACTAGTAGGAGTGAGAAAAACATCACGGAGTGGTCGCATTGTATGGGTGTGTGTTACATTACATTCACTACTAGGAGTGAGAAAAACATCACGGGGTGGTGTGAATCGGAGGGTCTGAATTAGGATAGGCAGTGATTGGCAATGTAGGATGGAGAAAAGCACCGCGGGGTGGTCAGCATGGGGAGGTAAGGGAACATGCAATGGCAATTTAGGATACGTTTCTGAAAAACATCGCGGGGTGGTGCGCATTGTATGGGTGTGTGTTACATTAGATTCACTAGTAGGAGTGAGAAAAACATCACGGGGTGGTGCGCATTGTATGCGTGTGTTTTACATTACATTCACTAGTAGGAGTGAGAAAAACATCACGGGGTGGTGTGAATCGAAGGGTCTGAATTAGCATAGGCAGTGAGTGGCAATGTAGGATGGAGAAAAGCACCGCGGGGTGGTCAGCATGGGGAGGTCAGGGAACATGCAGTGGCAATGTAGGATAGGTTTCTGAAAAACATCGCGAGGTGGTGCGCATTGTATGGGTGTGTGTTACATTAGATTCACTAGTAGGAGTCAGAAAAACATCACGGGGTGGTGCGCATTGTATGGGTGTGTGTTACATTACATTCACTAGTAGGAGTGAGAAAAACATCACGGGGTGGTGCGCATTGTATGGGTGTGTGTTACATTACATTCACTAGTAGGAGTGAGAAAAACATCACGGGCTGGTGCGCATTGTATGGGTGTGTGTTACATTACATTCACTAGTAGGAGTGAGAAAAACATCACGGGGTGGTGCGCATTTTATGGGTGTGTGTTACATTACATTCACTAGTAAGAGTGAGAAAAACATCACGGGGTGGTGCGCATTGTATGGGTGTGTGTTACATTACATTCACTACTAGGAGTGAGAAAAACATCACGGGGTGGTGCGCATTGTATGGGTGTGTGTTACATTACATTCACTAGAAGGAGTGAGAAAAACATCACGGGGTGGTGCGCATTGTATGGGTGTGTGTTACATTACATTCACTAGTAGGAGTGAGAGAAACATCACGGGGTGATGTGAATTGGAGGGTCTGAATTAGGATAGGCACTGAGTGGCAATGTAGGATGGAGAAAAGCACCGCGGTGTGGTCAGCATGGGGAGGTCAGGGAACATGCAGTGGCAATGTAGGATAGGTTTCTGAAAAACATCGCGGGGTGGTGCGCATTGTATGGGTGTGTGTTACATTAGATTCACTAGTAGGAGTGAGAAAAACATCATGGGGTGGTGCGCATTGTATGGGTGTGTGTTACATTACATTCACTATTAGGAGTGAGAAAAACATCACGGGGTGGTGCGCATTGTATGGTTGTGTGTTACATTACATTCACTAGTAGGAGTGAGAAAAACATCACGGAGTGGTCGCATTGTATGGGTGTGTGTTACATTACATTCACTACTAGGAGTGTGAAAAACATCACGGGGTGGTGTGAATCAGAGTGTCGGAATTAGGATAGGCAGTGAGTGGCAATGTAGGATGGAGAAAAGCACCGGGGGGTTGTCAGCATGGGGAGGTCAGGGAACATGCAGTGGCAATGTAGGATAGGTTTCTGAAAAACATCGCGGTTGGTGCGCATTGTATGGGTGTGTGTTACATTAGATTCACTAGTAGGAGTGAGAAAAACATCACGGGTGGTGCGCATTGTATGGGTGTTTGTTACATTACATTCACTAATAGGAGTGAGAAAAACATCACGGTGTGGTGCGCATTTTATGGGTGTGTGTTACATTACATTCACTATTAGGAGTGAGAAAAACATCACGGGCTGGTGCGCATTGTATGGGTGTGTGTTACATTACATTCACTAGAAGGAGTGAGAAAAACATCACGGGGTGGTGCGCATTGTATGGGTGTGTGTTACATTACATTCACTAGTAGGAGTGAGAAAAACATCACGGGGTGGTGTGAATCGGATGGTCTGAATTAGGATAGGCAGTGAGTGGCAATGTAGGATTGAGAAAAGCACGGCGGGTTGGTCAGCGTGGGGAGGTCAGGGAACATGCAGTGGCAATGTAGGATAGGTTTCTGAAAAACATCGCGGGGTGGTGCGCCTTGTATGGGTGTGTATTACATTAGATTCACTAGTAGGAATGAGGAAAACATCACTGGGTGGTGCGCATTGTATGGGTGTGTGTTACATTACATTCACTAGTAGGAGTGAGAGAAACATCACGGGGTGGTGCGCATTGTATGGGTGTGTGTTACATTACATTCACTAGTAGGAGTGAGAAAAACATTACGGGGTGGTGCGCATTGTATGGGTGTGTGTTACATTACATTCTCTAATAGGAGTGAGAAAAACATCACGGGGTGGTGCGCATTGCATGGGTGTGTGTTACATTACCTTCACTAGTAGGAGTGAGAAAAACCTCACGGGGTGGTGCGCATTGTATGCGTGTGTGTTACATTACATTCACTAGTAGGAGTGAGAAAAACATTACGGGGTGGTGCGCATTGTATGGGTGTGTGTTACATTACCATCACTAGTAGGAGTGAAAAAAACATCACGGGGTGGTGCGCATTGTATGGGTGTGTGTTACATTACATTCAATAGTAGGAGTGAGAAAAACATCACGGGGTGGTGCGCATTGTATGGGTGTGTGTTACATTACATTCACTAGTAGGACTGAGAAAAACATCACGGGCTGGTGCGCATTGTATGGGTGTGTGTTACATTACATTCACTAGTAGGAGTGAGAAAAACATCACGGGGTGGTGCGCATTTTATGGGTGTGTGTTACATTACATTCACTAGTAAGAGTGAGAAAAACATCACGGGGTGGTGCGCATTGTATGGGTGTGTGTTACATTACATTCACTACTAGGAGTGAGAAAAACATCACGGGGTGGTGCGCATTGTATGGGTGTGTGTTACATTACATTCACTAGAAGGAGTGAGAAAAACATCACGGGGTGGTGCGCATTTTATGGGTGTGTGTTACATTACATTCACTAGTAGGAGTGAGAAAAACATCACGGGGTGATGTGAATTGGAGGGTCTGAATTAGGATAGGCAGTGAGTGGCAATGTAGGATGGAAAAAGCACCACGGTGTGGTCAGCATGGGGAGGTCAGGGAACATGCAGTGGCAATGTAGGATAGGTTTCTGAAAAACATCGCGGGGTGGTGCGCATTGTATGGGTGTGTGTTACATTAGATTCACTAGTAGGAGTGAGAAAAACATCATGGGGTGGTGCGCATTGTATGGGTGTGTGTTATATTACATTCACTAGTAGGAGTGAGAAAAACATCACGGGGTGGTGCGCATTGTATGGTTGTGTGTTACATTACATTCACTAGTAGGAGTGAGAAAAACATCACGGAGTGGTCGCATTGTATGGGTGTGTGTTACATTACATTCACTACTAGGAGTGAGAAAAACATCACGGGGTGGTGTGAATCAGAGTGTCGGAATTAGGATAGGCAGTGAGTGGCAATGTAGGATGGAGAAAAGCACCGGGGGGTTGTCAGCATGGGGAGGTCAGGGAACATGCAGTGGCAATGTAGGATAGGTTTCTGAAAAACATCGCGGTTGGTGCGCATTGTATGGGTGTGTGTTACATTAGATTCACTAGTAGGAGTGAGAAAAACATCACGGGTGGTGCGCATTGTATGGGTGTTTGTTACATTACATTCAATAATAGGAGTGAGAAAAACATCACGGTGTGGTGCGCATTTTATAGGTGTGTGTTACATTACATTCACTATTAGGAGTGAGAAAAACATCACGGGCTGGTGCGCATTGTATGGGTGTGTGTTACATTACATTCACTAGTAAGAGTGAGAAAAACATCACGAGGTGGTGCGCATTGTATGGGTGTGTGTTACATTACATTCACTAGTAGGAGTGAGAAAAACATCACGGGGTGGTGCGCATTGTATGGGTGTGTGTTACATTACATTCACTACTAGGAGTGAGAAAAACATCACGGGGTGGTGTGAATCGGATGGTCTGAATTAGGATAGGGAGTGAGTGGCAATGTAGGATGGAGAAAAGCACCGTGGGGTGGTCAGCGTGGGGAGGTCAGGGAACATGCAGTGGCAATGTAGGATAGGTTTCTGAAAAACATCGCGGGGTGGTGCGCATTGTATGGGTGTGTGTTACATTAGATTCACTAGTAGGAGTGAGAAAAACATCACTGGGTGGTGCGCATTGTATGGGTGTGTGTTACATTACATTCACTAGTAGGAGTGAGAAAAGCATCACGGGGTGGTGCGCATTGTATGGGTGTGTGTTACATTACATTCACTAGTAGGAGTGAGAAAAACATCACGGGGTGGTGCGCATTGTATGGGTCTGTGTTACATTACATTCACTACTAGGAGTGAGAAAAACATCACGGGGTGGTGCGCATTGTATGCGTGTGTGTTACATTACATTCACTAGTAGGAGTGAGAAAAACATCACGGGGTGGTGTGAATCGAAGGGTCTGAATTAGCATAGGCAGTGAGTGGCAATGTAGGATGGAGAAAAGCACCGCGGGGTGGTCAGCATGGGGAGGTCAGGGAACATGCAGTGGCAATGTAGGATAGGTTTCTGAAAAACATCGCGAGGTGGTGCGCATTGTATGGGTGTGTGTTACATTAGATTCACTAGTAGGAGTCAGAAAAACATCACGGGGTGGTGCGCATTGTATGGGTGTGTGTTACATTACATTCACGAGTAGGAGTGAGAAAAACATCACGGGGTGGTGCGCATTGTATGGGTGTGTGTTACATTACATTCACTAGTAGGAGTGAGAAAAACATCACGGGCTGGTGCGCATTGTATGGGTGTGTGTTACATTACATTCACTAGTAGGAGTGAGAAAAACATCACGGGGTAGTGCGTATTTTATGGGTGTGTGTTACATTACATTCACTAGTAAGAGTGAGAAAAACATCACGGGGTGGTGCGCATTGTATGGGGGTGTGTTGCATTACATTCACTACTAGGAGTGAGAAAAACATCACGGGGTGGTGCGCATTGTATGGGTGTGTGTTACATTACATTCACTAGAAGGAGTGAGAAAAACATCACGGGGTGGTGCGCATTGTATGGGTGTGTGTTACATTACATTCACTAGTAGGAGTGAGAAAAACATCACGGGGTGATGTGAATTGGAGGGTCTGAATTAGGATAGGCAGTGAGTGGCAATGTAGGATGGAGAAAAGCACCGCGGTGTGGTCAGCATGGGGAGGTCAGGGAACATGCAGTGGCAATGTAGGATAGGTTTCTTAAAAACATCGCGGGGTGGTGCGCATTGTATGGGTGTGTGTTACATTAGATTCACTAGTAGGAGTGAGAAAAACATCATGGGGTGGTGCGCATTGTATGGGTGTGTGTTACATTACATTCACTAGTAGGAGTGAGAAAAACATCACGGGGTGGTGCGCATTGTATGGTTGTGCGTTACATTACATTCACTAGTAGGAGTGAGAAAAACATCACGGAGTGGTCGCATTGTATGGGTGTGTGTTACATTACATTCACTACTAGGAGTGAGAAAAACATCACGGTGTGGTGTGAATCAGAGTGTCGGAATTAGGATAGGCAGTGAGTGGCAATGTAGGATGGAGAAAAGCACCGGGGGGTTGTCAGCATGGGGAGGTCAGGGAACATGCAGGGGCAATGTAGGATAGGTTTCTGAAAAACATCGCGGGGTGGTGCGCATTGTATGGGTGTGTGTTACATTATATTCACTAGTAGGAGTGAGAAAAACATCACGGGTGGTGCGCATTGTATGGGTGTGTGTTACATTACATTCACTAATAGGAGTGAGAAAAACATCACGGTGTGGTGCGCATTGTATGGGTGTGTGTTACATTACATTCACTATTAGAAGTGAGAAAAACATCACGGGGTGGTGCGCATTGTATGGGTGTGTGTTACATTACATTCACTACTAGGAGTGAGAAAAACATCACGGGGTGGTGTGAATCGGAGTGTCTGAATTAGGATAGGCAGTGAGTGGCAATGTAGGATGGAGAAAAGCACCGCGGGGTGGTCAGCATGGGGAGGTCAGGGAATAAGCAGTGGCAATGTAGGATAGGTTTCTGAAAAACATCGCGGGGTGGTACGCATTGTATGGGTGTGTGTTACATTAGATTCACTAGTAGGAGTGAGAAAAACATCACAGGTGTGGTGCGCATTGTATGGGTGTGTGTTACATTACATTCACTAATAGGAGTGAGAAAAACATCATGGGGTGGAGCGCATTGCATGGGTGTGTGTTATATTAGATTCACTAGTAGGAGTGAGAAAAACATCACGGGGTGGTGCGCATTGTATGGGTGTGTGTTACATTACATTCACAACTAGGAGTGAGAAAAACATCACGGGGTGGTGTGAATCGGAGGGTCTGCATTAAGATAGGCAGTGAGTGGCAATGTAGGTTGGAGAAAAGCACCGCGGGGTGGTCAGCATGGGGAGGTCAGGGAACATGCAGTGGCAATGTAGGATAGGTTTCTGAAAAACATCGTGGGGTGGTGCGCATTATATGGGTGTGTGTTACATTAGATTCACTAGTAGGAGTGAGAAACACATCATGGGGTGGTGCGCATTGTATGGGTGTGTGTTAAATTACATTCACTAGTAGGAATGAGAAAAACATCACGGGGTGGTGCGCATTGTATGGGTGTGTGTTACATTACAATCACTAGTAGGAGTGAGAAAAACATCACGGGGTGGTGCGCATTGTATGGGTGTGTGTTACATTACATTCACTAGTAGGAGTGAGAAAAACATCACGGGGTGGTGCGCATTATATGCGTGTGTGTTACATTACATTCACTAATAGGAGTGAGAAAAACATCACGGGGTGGTGCGCATTGTATGGGTGTGTGTTACATTACATTCACTAGTAGGAGTGAGAAAAACATCACGGGGTGGTGCACATTGTATGGGTGTGTGTTACATTACATTCACTACAAGGAGTGAGAAAAACATCACGGGGTGGTGCGCATTGTATGGGTGTGTGTTACATTACTTTCACTAGTAGGAGTGAGAAAATCATCACGGGCTGGTGCGCATTGTATGGTTGTGTGTTACATTACCTTCACTAGTAGGAGTGAAAAAAACATCACGGGGTGGTGCGCATTGTATGGGTGTGTGTTACATTACATTCCCTAGTAGGAGTGAGAAAAACATCACGGGGTGGTGCGCATTGTATGGGTGTGTGTTACATTAGATTCACTAGTAGGAGTGAGAAAAACATCACGGGGTGGTGTGAATCGGAGTGTCTGAATTAGGATAGGCAGTGAGTGGCAATGTAGGATGGAGAAAAGCACCGCGGGGTGGTCAGCATGGGGAGGTCAGGGAACAAGCAGTGGCAATGTAGGATAGGTTTCTGAAAAACATCGCGGGGTTGTGCGCATTGTATGGGTGTGTGTTACATTAGATTCACTAGTAGGAGTGAGAAAAACATCACAGGTGTGGTGCGCATTGTATGGGTGTGTGTTACATTACATTCACTAATAGGAGTGAGAAAAACATCATGGGGTGGAGCGCATTGCATGGGTGTGTGTTATATTAGATTCACTAGTAGGAGTGAGAAAAACATCACGGAGTGGTGCGCATTGTATGGGTGTGTGTTACATAACATTCACGACTAGGAGTGAGAAAAACATCACGGGGTGGTGTGAATCGGAGGGTCTGAATTAGGATAGGCAGTGATTGGCAATGTAGGATGGAGAAAAGCACCGCGGGGTGGTCAGCATGGGGAGGTAAGGGAACATGCAATGGCAATTTAGGATACGTTTCTGAAAAACATCGCGGGTGGTGCGCATTGTATGGGTGTGTGTTACATTAGATTCACTAGTAGGAGTGAGAAAAACATCACGGGGTGGTGCGCATTGTATGCGTGTGTGTTACATTACATTCACTAGTAGGAGTGAGAAAAACATCACGGGGTGGTGTGAATCGGAGGGTCTGAATTAGCATAGGCAGTGAGTGGCAATGTAGGATGGAGAAAAGCACCGCGGGGTGGTCAGCATGGGGAGGTCAGGGAACATGCAGTGGCAATGTAGGATAGGTTTCTGAAAAACATCGCGAGGTGGTGCGCATTGTATGGGTGTGTGTTACATTAGATTCACTAGTAGGAGTCAGAAAAACATCACGGGGTGGTGCGCATTGTATGGGTGTGTGTTACATTACATTCACTAGTAGGAGTGAGAAAAACATCACGGGGTGGTGCGCATTGTATGGGTGTGTGTTACATTACATTCACTAGTAGGAGTGAGAAAAACATCACGGGCTGGTGCGCATTGTATGGGTGTGTGTTACATTACATTCACTAGTAGGAGTGAGAAAAACATCACGGGGTGGTGCGCATTTTATGGGTGTGTGTTACATTACATTCACTAGTAAGAGTGAGAAAAACATCACGGGGTGTTGCGCATTGTATGGGTGTGTGTTACATTACATTCACTAGAAGGAGTGAGAAAAACATCACAGGGTGGTGCGCATTGTATGGGTGTGTGTTACATTACATTCACTAGTAGGAGTGAGAAAAACATCACGGGGTGATGTGAATTGGAGGGTCTGAATTAGGATAGGCAGTGAGTGGCAATTTAGGATGGAGAAAAGCACAGCGGTGTGGTCAGCATGGGGAGGTCAGGGAACATGCAGTGGCAATGTAGGATAGGTTTCTGAAAAACATCGCGGGGTGGTGCGCATTGTATGGGTGTGTGTTGCATTAGATTCACTAGTAGGAGTGAGAAAAACATCATGGGGTGGTGCGCATTGTATGGGTGTGTGTTACATTACATTCACTAGTAGGAGTGAGAAAAACATCACGGGGTGGTGCGCATTGTATGGTTGTGTGTTACATTACTTTCACTAGTAGGAGTGAGAAAAACATCACGGAGTGGTCGCATTGTATGGGTGTGTGTTACATTACATTCACTACTAGGAGTGAGAAAAACATCACGGGGTGGTGTGAATCAGAGTGTCGGAATTAGGATAGGCAGTGAGTGGCAATGTAGGATGGAGAAAAGCACCGGGGGGTTGTCAGCATGGGGAGGTCAGGGAACATGCAGTGGCAATGTAGGATAGGTTTGTGAAAAACATCGCGGTTGGTGCGCATTGTATGGGTGTGTGTTACATTAGATTCACTAGTAGGAGTGAGAAAAACATCACGGGTGGTGCGCATTGTATGGGTGTTTGTTACATTACATTCACTAATAGGAGTGAGAAAAACATCACGGTGTGGTGCGCATTTTATGGGTGTGTGTTACATTACATTCACTATTAGGAGTGAGAAAAACATCACGGGCTGGTGCACATTGTATGGGTGTGTGTTACATTACATTCACTAGTAGGAGTGAGAAAAACATCACGGGGTGGTGCGCATTGTATGGGTTTGTGTTACATTACATTCACTAGTAGGAGTGAGAAAAACATCACGGGGTGGTGCGCATTGTATAGGTGTGTGTTACATTACATTCACTACTAGGAGTGAGAAAAACATCACGGGGTGGTGTGAATCGGATGGTCTGAATTAGGATAGGCAGTGAGTGGCAATGTAGGATGGAGAAAAGCACCGTGGTTTGGTCAGCGTGGCGAGGTCAGGGAACATGCAGTGGCAATGTAGGATAGGTTTCTGAAAAACATCGCGGGGTGGTGCGCATTGTATGGGTGTGTGTTACATTAGATTCACTAGTAGGAGTGAGAAAAACATCACTGGGTGGTGCGCATTGTATGGGTGTGTGTTACATTACATTCACTAGTAGGAGTGAGAAAAACATCACGGGGTGGTGTGAATCGGATGGTCTGAATTAGGATAGGCAGTGAGTGGCAATGTAGGATGGAGAAAAGCACCGTGGGGTGGTCAGCGTGGGGAGGTCAGGGAACATGCAGTGGCAATGTAGGATAGGTTTCTGAAAAACATCGCGGGGTTGTGCGCATTGTATGGGTGTGTGTTACATTACATTCACTACTAGGAGTGAGAAAAACATCACGGGGTGATGTGAATTGGAGGGTCTGAATTAGGATAGGCAGTGAGTGGCAATGTAGGATGGAGAAAAGCACCGCGGTGTGGTCAGCATGGGGAGGTCAGGGAACATGCAGTGGCAATGTAGGATAGGTTTCTGAAAAACATCGCGGGGTGGTGCGCATTGTATGGGTGTGTGTTACATTACATTCACTAGTAGGAGTGAGAAAAACATCACGGGGTGGTCGCATTGTATGGGTGTGTGTTACATTAGATTCACTAGTAGGAGTGAGAAACACATCATGGGGTGGTGCGCATTGTATGGGTGTGTGTTACATTACATTCACTAGTAGGACTGAGAAAAACATCACGGGGTGGTGCGCATTGTATGGGTGTGTGTTACATTACAATCACTAGTAGGAGTGAGAAAATCATCACGGGGTGGTGCGCATTGTATGGGTGTGTGTTACATTACATTCACTAGTAGGAGTGAGAAAATCATCACGGGGTAGTGCGTATTGTATGGGTGTGTGTTACATTACCTTCACTAGTAGGAGTGAAAAAAACATCACGGGGTGGTGCGCATTGTATGGGTGTGTGTTATATTACATTCACTAGTAGGAGTGAGAAAAACATCACGGGTGGTGCGCATTGTATGGGTGTTTGTTACATTACATTCACTAATAGGAGTGAGAAAAACATCACGGTGTGGTGCGCATTTTATGGGTGTGTGTTACATTACATTCACTATTAGGAGTGAGAAAAACATCACGGGCTGGTGCACATTGTATGGGTGTGTGTTACATTAGATTCACTAGTAGGAGTGAGAAAAACATCACGGGTGGTGCGCATTGTATGGGTGTTTGTTACATTACATTCACTAATAGGAGTGAGAAAAACATCACGGTGTGGTGCGCATTTTATGGGTGTGTGTTACATTACATTCACTATTAGGAGTGAGAAAAACATCACGGGCTGGTGCACATTGTATGGGTGTGTGTTACATTACATTCACTAGTAGGAGTGAGAAAAACATCACGGGGTGGTGCGCATTGTATGGGTGTGTGTTACATTACATTCACTAGTAGGAGTGAGAAAAACATCACGGGGTGGTGCGCATTGTATAGGTGTGTGTTACATTACATTCACTACTAGGAGTGAGAAAAACATCACGGGGTGGTGTGAATCGGATGGTCTGAATTAGGATAGGCAGTGAGTGGCAATGTAGGATGGAGAAAAGCACCGTGGTTTGGTCAGCGTGGGGAGGTCAGGGAACTTGCAGTGGCAATGTAGGATAGGTTTCTGAAAAACATCGCGGGGTGGTGCGCATTGTATGGGTGTGTGTTACATTAGATTCACTAGTAGGAGTGAGAAAAACATCACTGGGTGGTGCGCATTGTATGGGTGTGTGTTACATTACATTCACTAGTAGGAGTGAGAAAAACATCACGGGGTGGTGTGAATCGGATGGTCTGAATTAGGATAGGCAGTGAGTGGCAATGTAGGATGGAGAAAAGCACCGTGGGGTTGTCAGCGTGGGGAGGTCAGGGAACATGCAATGGCAATGTAGGATAGGTTTCTGAAAAACATCGCGGGGTGGTGCGCATTGTATGGGTGTGTGTTACATTACATTCACTACTAGGATTAGAAAAACATCACGGGGTGATGTGAATTGGAGGGTCTGAATTAGGATAGGAAGTGAGTGGCAATTTAGGATGGAGAAAAGCACCGCGGTGTGGTCAGCATGGGGAGGTCAGGGAACATGCAGTGGCAATGTAGGATAGGTTTCTGAAAAACATCGCGGGGTGGTGCGCATTGTATGGGTGTGTGTTACATTAGATTCACTAGTAGGAGTGAGAAAAACATCACGGGGTGGTGCGCATTGTATGGGTGTGTGTTACATTACATTCACTAGTAGGAGTGAGAAAAACATCACGGGGTGGTGCGCATTGTATGGGTGTGTGTTACATTACATTCACTAGTAGGAGTGAGAAAAACATCACGGGGTGGTCGCATTGTATGGGTGTGTGTTACATTAGATTCACTAGTAGCAGTGAGAAACACATCATGGGGTGGTGCGCATTGTATGGGTGTGTGTTACATTACATTCACTAGTAGGAGTGAGAAAAACATCACGGGGTGCTGCGCATTGTATGGGTGTGTGTTATATTACATTCACTAGTAGGAGTGAGAAAAACATCACGGGGTGGTGCGCATTGTATGGGTGTGTGTTACATTACATTCACTAGTAGGAGTGAGAAAAACATCACGGGCTGGTGCGCATTGTATGGGTGTGTGTTACATTACATTCACTAGTAGGAGTGAGAAAAACATCACGGGGTGGTGCGCATTGTATGGGTGTGTGTTACATTACATTCACTAGTAGGAGTGAGAAAAACATCACGGGGTGGTGCGCATTGTATGGGTGTGTGTTACATTACATTCACTAGTAGGAGTGAGAAAAACATCACGGGGTGGTGCGCATTTTATGGGTGTGTGTTACATTACATTCACTACTAGGAGTGAGAAAAACATCACGGGGTGGTGTGAATCGGAGCGTCTGAATTAGGATACGCAGTGATTGGCAATGTAGGATGGAGAAAAGCACCGCGGGGTGGTCAGCATGGGGAGGTAAGGGAACATGCAGTATCTATTTAGGATACGTTTCTGAAAAACATCGCGGGGTGGTGCGCATTGTATGGGTGTGTGTTACATTACATTCACTACTAGGAGTGAGAAAAACACCACGGGGTGGTGTGAATCGGAGGGTCGGAATTAGGATAGGCAGTGAGTGGCAATGTAGGATGGAGAAAAGCACCGGGGGGTTGTCAGCATGGGGAGGTCAGGGAACATGCAGTGGCAATGTAGGATAGGTTTCTGAAAAACATCGCGGGGTGGTGCGCATTGTATGGGTGTGTGTTACATTAGATTCACTAGTAGGAGTGAGAAAAACATCACGGGGTGGTGCGCATTGTATGGGTGTGTGTTACATTACATTCACTAGTAGGAGTGAGAAAAACATCACGGGGTGGTGCACATTGCATGGGTGTGTGTTACATTACATTCACTAGTAGGAGTGAGAAAAACACCACGGGGTGGTGTGAATCGGAGGGTCGGAATTAGGATAGGCAGTGAGTGGCAATGTAGGATGGAGAAAAGCACCGGGGGGTTGTCAGCATGGGGAGGTCAGGGAACATGCAGTGGCAATGTAGGATAGGTTTCTGAAAAACATCGCGGGGTGGTGCGCATTGTATGGGTGTGTGTTACATTAGATTCACTAGTAGGAGTGAGAAAAACATCACGTTTGGTGCGCATTGTATGGGTGTGTGTTACATTACATTCACTATTAGAAGTGAGAAAAACATCACGGGGTGGTGCGCATTGTATGGGTGTGTGTTACATTACATTCACTACTAGGAGTGAGAAAAACATCACGGGATGCTGTGAATCGGAGGGTCTGAATTAGGATAGGCAGTGAGTGGCAATGTAGGATGAAGAAAAGCACCGCGGGGTGATCAGCATGGGGAGGTCAGGGAACATGCAGTGGCAATGTAGGATAGGTTTCTGAAAAACATCGCGGGGTGGTGCGCATTGTATGGGTGTGTGTTACATTAGATTCACTAGTAGGAGTGAGAAAAACATCACTGGGTGGTGCGCATTGTATGGGTGTGTGTTACATTACATTCACTAGTAGGAGTGAGAAAAACATCACGGGGTGGTGTGAATCGGATGGTCTGAATTAGGATAGGCAGTGAGTGGCAATGTAGGATGGAGAAAAGCACCGTGGGGTGGTCAGCGTGGGAAGTCAGGGAACATGCAGTGGCAATGTAGGATAGGTTTCTGAAAAACATCGCGGGGTGGTGCGCATTGTATGGGTGTGTGTTACATTACATTCACTACTAGGAGTGAGAAAAACATCACGGGGTGATGTGAATTGGAGGGTCTGAATTAGGATAGGCAGTGAGTGGCAATGTAGGATGGAGAAAAGCACCGCGTTGTGGTCAGCATGGGGAGGTCAGGGAACATGCAGTGGCAATGTAGGATAGGTTTCTGAAAAACATCGCGGGGTGGTGCGCATTGTATGGGTGTGTGTTACATTACATTCACTAGTAGGAGAGAGAAAAACATCACGGGGTGGTGCGCATTGTATGGGTGTGTGTTACATTACATTCACTAGTAGGAGTGAGAAAAACATCACGGGGTGCTGCGCATTGTATGGGTGTGTGTTACATTACATTCACTAGTAGGAGTGAGAAAAACATCACGGGGTGGTCGCATTGTATGGGTGTGTGTTACAGTAGATTCACTAGTAGGAGTGAGAAACACATCATGGGGTGGTGCGCATTGTATGGGTGTGTGTTACATTACATTCACTAGTAGGAGTGAGAAAAACATCACGGGGTGGTGCGCATTGTATGGGTGTGTGTTACATTACAATCACTATTAGGAGTGAGAAAATCATCACGGGGTGGTGCGCATTGTATGGGTGTGTGTTACATTACATTCACTAGTAGGAGTGAGAAAATCATCACGGGGTGGTGCGTATTGTATGGGTGTGTGTTACATTACCTTCACTAGTAGGAGTGAAAAAAACATCACGGGGTGATGCGCATTGTATGGGTGTGTGTTATATTACATTCACTAGTAGGAGTGAGAAAAACATCACGGGGTGGTGCGCATTTTATGGGTGTGTGTTACATTACATTCACTACTAGGAGTGAGAAAAACATCACAGGGTGGTGTGAATCGGAGGGTCTGAATTAGGATACGCAGTGATTGGCAATGTAGGATGGAGAAAAGCACCGCGGGGTGGTCAGCATGGGGAGGTAAGGGAACATGCAGTATCTATTTAGGATACGTTTCTGAAAAACATCGCGGGGTGGTGCGCATTGTATGGGTGTGTGTTACATTAGATTCACTAGTAGGAGTGAGAAAAACATCACGGGGTGGTGCGCATTGTATGCGTGTGTGTTACATTACATTCACTAGTAGGAGTGAGAAAAACATCACGGGGTGGTGTGAATCGGAGGGTCTGAATTAGCATAGGCAGTGAGTGGCAATGTAGGATGGAGAAAAGCACCGCGGGGTGGTCAGCATGGGGAGGTCAGGGAACATGCAGTGGCAATGTAGGATAGGTATCTGAAAAACATCGCGAGGTGGTGCGCATTGTATGGGTGTGTGTTACATTAGATTCACTAGTAGGAGTGAGAAAAACATCACGGGGTGGTGCGCATTGTATGGGTGTGTGTTACATTACATTCACTAGTAGGAGTGAGAAAAACATCACGGGGTGGTGCGCATTGTATGGGTGTGTGTTACATTACATTCACTAGTAGGAGTGAGAAAAACATCACGGGCTGGTGCGCATTGTATGGGTGTGTGTTACATTACATTCACTAGTAGGAGTGAGAAAAACATCACGGGGTGGTGCGCATTGTATGGGTGTGTGTTACATTACATTCACTAGTAGGAGTGAGAAAAACATCACGGGGTGGTGCACATTGCATGGGTGTGTGTTACATTACATTCACTACTAGGAGTGAGAAAAACACCACGGGGTGGTGTGAATCGGAGGGTCGGAATTAGGATAGGCAGTGAGTGGCAATGTAGGATGGAGAAAAGCACCGGGGGGTTGTCAGCATGGGGAGGTCAGGGAACATGCAGTGGCAATGTAGGATAGGTTTCTGAAAAACATCGCGGGGTGGTGCGCATTGTATTGGTGTGTGTTACATTAGATTCACTAGTAGGAGTGAGAAAAACATCACGTTTGGTGCGCATTGTATGGGTGTGTGTTACATTACATTCACTATTAGAAGTGAGAAAAACATCACGGGGTGGTGCGCATTGTATGGGTGTGTGTTACATTACATTCACTACTAGGAGTGAGAAAAACATCACGGGGTGCTGTGAATCGGAGGGTCTGAATTAGGATAGGCAAGGAGTGGCAATGTAGGATGAAGAAAAGCACCGCGGGGTGATCAGCATGGGGAGGTCAGGGAACATGCAGTGGCAATGTAGGATAGGTTTCTGAAAAACATCGCGGGGTGGTGCGCATTGTATGGGTGTGTGTTACATTAGATTCACTAGTAGGAGTGAGAAAAACATCACGGGGTGGTGCGCATTGTATGGGTGTGTGTTACATTACATTCACTACTAGGAGTGAGAAAAACACCACGGGGTGGTGTGAATCGGAGGGTCTGAATTAGGATAGGCAGTGAGTGGCAATGTAGGATGAAGAAAAGCACCGCGGGGTGATCAGCATGGGGAGGTCAGGGAACATGCAGTGGCAATGTAGGATAGGTTTCTGAAAAACATCGCGGGGTGGTGCACATTGTATGGGTGTGTGTTACATTAGATTCACTAGTAGGAGTGAGAAAAACATCACGGGGCGGTGCGCATTGTATGGGTGTGTGTTACATTACATTCACTACTAGGAGTGAGAAAAACATCACGGGGTGGTGTGAATCGGATGGTCTGAATTAGGATAGGCAGTGAGTGGCAATGTAGGATGGAGAAAAGCACCGCGGGGTGGTCAGCGTGGGGAGGTCAGGGAACATGCAGTGGCAATGTAGGATAGGTTTCTGAAAAACATCGCGGGGTGGTGCGCATTGTATGGGTGTGTGTTACATTAGATTCACTAGTAGGAGTGAGAAAAACATCACGGGGTGGTGCGCATTGTATGGGTGTGTGTTACATTACATTCACTAGTAGGAGTGAGAAAAACATCACGGGGTGGTGCGCATTGTATGGGTGTGTGTTACATTACATTCACTAGTAGGAGTGAGAAAATCATCACGGTGTGGTGCGCATTGTATGGGTGTGTGTTACATTACATTCACTAGTAGGAGTGAGAAAAACATCACGGGGTGGTGCGCATTGTATGGGTGTGTGTTACATTACCTTCACTAGTAGGAGTGAAAAAACCATCACGGGGTGGTGCGCATTGTATGGGTGTGTGTTACATAATATTCACTAGTAGGAGTGAGAAAAACATCACGGGGTGGTGCGCATTGTATGGGTGTGTGTTACGTTACATTCACTACTAGGAGTGAGAAAAATATCACGGGGTGGTGTGAATCGGAGGGTCTGAATTAGGATAGGCAGTGATTGGCAATGTAGGATGGAGAAAAGCACCGCGGGGTGGTCAGCATGGGGAGGTAAGGGAACATGCAGTGGCAATTTAGGATACGTTTCTGAAAAACATCGCGGGGTGGTGCGCATTGTATAGGTGTGTGTTACATTAGATTCACTAGTAGGAGTGAGAAAAACATCACGGGGTGGTGCGCATTGTATGCGTGTGTGTTACATTACATTCACTAATAGGAGTGAGAAAAACATCACGGTGTGGTGTGAATCGGAGGGTCTGAATTAGCATAGGCAGTGAGTGGCAATGTAGGATGGAGCAAAGCACCGCGGGGTGGTCAGCATGGGGAGGTCAGGGAACATGCAGTGGCAATGTAGGATAGGTTTCTGAAAAACATCGCGGGGTGGTGCGCATTGTATGGGTGTGTGTTACATTACATTCACTAGTAGGAGTGAGAAAAACATCACAGGGTTGGTGCGCATTGTATGGGTGTGTGTTACATTACATTCACTAATAGGAGTGAGAAAAACATCATGGGGTGGTGCGCATTGTATGGGTGTGTGTTACATTAGATTCACTAGTAGGAGTGAGAAAAACATCACGGGGTGGTGCGCATTGTATGCGTGTGTGTTACATTACATTCACTAGTAGGAGTGAGAAAAACATCACGGGGTGGTGTGAATCGGAGGGTCTGAATTAGCATAGGCAGTGAGTGGCAATGTAGGATGGAGAAAAGCACCGCGGGGTGGTCAGCATGGGGAGGTCAGGGAACATGCAGTGGCAATGAAGGATAGGTTTCTGAAAAACATCGCGAGGTGGTGCGCATTGTATGGGTGTGTGTTACATTAGATTCACTAGTAGGAGTGAGAAAAACATCACGGGGTGGTGCGCATTGTATGGGTGTGTGTTACATTACATTCACTAGTAGGAGTGAGTAAAACATCACGGGGTGGTGCGCATTGTATGGGTGTGTGTTACATTACATTCACTAGTAGGAGTGAGAAAAACATCACGGGCTGGTGCGCATTGTATGGGTGTGTGTTACATTACATTCACTAGTAGGAGTGAGAAAAACATCACGGGGTGGTGCGCATTGTATGGGTGTGTGTTACATTACATTCACTAGTAGGAGTGAGAAAAACATCACGGGGTGGTGCGCATTGTATGGGTGTGTGTTACATTACATTCACTAGTAGGAGTGAGAAAAACATCACGGGGTGGTGCACATTGTATGGGTGTGTGTTACATTACATTCACTAATAGGAGTGAGAAAAACATCACGGGGTGGTGCGCATTGTATGGGTGTGTGTTACATTACATTCACTAGTAGGAGTGAGAAAAACATCACGGGGTGGTGCACATTGTATGGGTGTGTGTTACATTACATTCACTACAAGGAGTGAGAAAAACATCACGGGGTGGTGCGCATTGTATGGGTGTGTGTTACATTACTTTCACTAGTAGGAGTGAGAAAATCATCACGGGCTGGTGCGCATTGTATGGGTGTGTGTTACATTACCTTCACTAGTAGGAGTGAAAAAAACATCACGGGGTGGTGCGCATTGTATGGGTGTGTGTTACATTACATTCCCTAGTAGGAGTGAGAAAAACATCACGGGGTGGTGCGCATTGTATGGGTGTGTGTTACATTAGATTCACTAGTAGGAGTGAGAAAAACATCACGGGGTGGTGTGAATCGGAGTGTCTGAATTAGGATAGGCAGTGAGTGGCAATGTAGGATGGAGAAAAGCACCGCGGGGTGGTCAGCATGGGGAGGTCAGGGAACAAGCAGTGGCAATGTAGGATAGGTTTCTGAAAAACTTCGCGGGGTTGTGCGCATTGTATGGGTGTGTGTTACATTAGATTCACTAGTAGGAGTGAGAAAAACATCACAGGTGTGGTGCGCATTGTATGGGTGTGTGTTACATTACATTCACTAATAGGAGTGAGAAAAACATCATGGGGTGGAGCGCATTGCATGGGTGTGTGTTATATTAGATTCACTAGTAGGAGTGAGAAAAACATCACGGAGTGGTGCGCATTGTATGGGTGTGTGTTACATAACATTCACGACTAGGAGTGAGAAAAACATCACGGGGTGGTGTGAATCGGAGGGTCTGAATTAGGATAGGCAGTGATTGGCAATGTAGGATGGAGAAAAGCACCGCGGGGTGGTCAGCATGGGGAGGTAAGGGAACATGCAATGGCAATTTAGGATACGTTTCTGAAAAACATCGCGGGGTGGTGCGCATTGTATGGGTGTGTGTTACATTAGATTCACTAGTAGGAGTGAGAAAAACATCACGGGGTGGTGCGCATTGTATGCGTGTGTGTTACATTACATTCACTAGTAGGAGTGAGAAAAACATCACGGGGTGGTGTGAATCGGAGGGTCTGAATTAGCATAGGCAGTGAGTGGCAATGTAGGATGGAGAAAAGCACCGCGGGGTGGTCAGCATGGGGAGGTCAGGGAACATGCGGTGGCAATGTAGGATAGGTTTCTGAAAAACATCGCGAGGTTCTGCGCATTGTATGGGTGTGTGTTACATTAGATTCACTAGTAGGAGTCAGAAAAACATCACGGGGTGGTGCGCATTGTATGGGTGTGTGTTACATTACATTCACTAGTAGGAGTGAGAAAAACATCACGGGGTGGTGCGCATTGTATGGGTGTGTGTTACATTACATTCACTAGTAGGAGTGAGAAAAACATCACGGGCTGGTGCGCATTGTATGGGTGTGTGTTACATTACATTCACTAGTAGGAGTGAGAAAAACATCACGGGGTGGTGCGCATTTTATGGGTGTGTGTTACATTACATTCACTAGTAAGAGTGAGAAAAACATCACGGGGTGTTGCGCATTGTATGGGTGTGTGTTACATTACATTCACTAGAAGGAGTGAGAAAAACATCACAGGGTGGTGCGCATTGTATGGGTGTGTGTTACATTACATTCACTAGTAGGAGTGAGAAAAACATCACGGGGTGATGTGAATTGGAGGGTCTGAATTAGGATAGGCAGTGAGTGGCAATTTAGGATGGAGAAAAGCACAGCGGTGTGGTCAGCATGGGGAGGTCAGGGAACATGCAGTGGCAATGTAGGATAGGTTTCTGAAAAACATCGCGGGGTGGTGCGCATTGTATGGGTGTGTGTTGCATTAGATTCACTAGTAGGAGTGAGAAAAACATCATGGGGTGGTGCGCATTGTATGGGTGTGTGTTACATTACATTCACTAGTAGGAGTGAGAAAAACATCACGGGGTGGTGCGCATTGTATGGTTGTGTGTTACATTACTTTCACTAGTAGGAGTGAGAAAAACATCACGGAGTGGTCGCATTGTATGGGTGTGTGTTACATTACATTCACTACTAGGAGTGAGAAAAACATCACGGGGTGGTGTGAATCAGAGTGTCGGAATTAGGATAGGCAGTGAGTGGCAATGTAGGATGGAGAAAAGCACCGGGGGGTTGTCAGCATGGGGAGGTCAGGGAACATGCAGTGGCAATGTAGGATAGGTTTGTGAAAAACATCGCGGTTGGTGCGCATTGTATGGGTGTGTGTTACATTAGATTCACTAGTAGGAGTGAGAAAAACATCACGGGTGGTGCGCATTGTATGGGTGTTTGTTACATTACATTCACTAATAGGAGTGAGAAAAACATCACGGTGTGGTGCGCATTTTATGGGTGTGTGTTACATTACATTCACTATTAGGAGTGAGAAAAACATCACGGGCTGGTGCACATTGTATGGGTGTGTGTTACATTACATTCACTAGTAGGAGTGAGAAAAACATCACGGGGTGGTGCGCATTGTATGGGTGTGTGTTACATTACATTCACTAGTAGGAGTGAGAAAAACATCACGGGGTGGTGCGCATTGTATAGGTGTGTGTTACATTACATTCACTACTAGGAGTGAGAAAAACATCACGGGGTGGTGTGAATCGGATGGTCTGAATTAGGATAGGCAGTGAGTGGCAATGTAGGATGGAGAAAAGCACCGTGGTTTGGTCAGCGTGGGGAGGTCAGGGAACATGCAGTGGCAATGTAGGATAGGTTTCTGAAAAACATCGCGGGGTGGTGCGCATTGTATGGGTGTGTGTTACATTAGATTCACTAGTAGGAGTGAGAAAAACATCACTGGGTGGTGCGCATTGTATGGGTGTGTGTTACATTACATTCACTAGTAGGAGTGAGAAAAACATCACGGGGTGGTGTGAATCGGATGGTCTGAATTAGGATAGGCAGTGAGTGGCAATGTAGGATGGAGAAAAGCACCGTGGGGTGGTCAGCGTGGGGAGGTCAGGGAACATGCAGTGGCAATGTAGGATAGGTTTCTGAAAAACATCGCGGGGTGGTGCGCATTGTATGGGTGTGTGTTACATTACATTCACTACTAGGAGTGAGAAAAACATCACGGGGTGATGTGAATTGGAGGGTCTGAATTAGGATAGGCAGTGAGTGGCAATGTAGGATGGAGAAAAGCACCGCGGTGTGGTCAGCATGGGGAGGTCAGGGAACATGCAGTGGCAATGTAGGATAGGTTTCTGAAAAACATCGCGGGGTGGTGCGCATTGTATGGGTGTGTGTTACATTACTTTCACTAGTAGGAGTGAGAAAAACATCACGGGGTGGTCGCATTGTATGGGTGTGTGTTACATTAGATTCACTAGTAGGAGTGAGAAACACATCATGGGGTGGTGCGCATTGTATGGGTGTGTGTTACATTACATTCACTAGTAGGAGTGAGAAAAACATCACGGGGTGGTGCGCATTGTATGGGTGTGTGTTACATTACAATCACTAGTAGGAGTGAGAAAATCATCACGGGGTGGTGCGCATTGTATGGGTGTGTGTTACATTACATTCACTAGTAGGAGTGAGAAAATCATCACGGGGTAGTGCGTATTGTATGGGTGTGTGTTACATTACCTTCACTAGTAGGAGTGAAAAAAACATCACGGGGTGGTGCGCATTGTATGGGTGTGTGTTATATTACATTCACTAGTAGGAGTGAGAAAAACATCACGGGTGGTGCGCATTGTATGGGTGTTTGTTACATTACATTCACTAATAGGAGTGAGAAAAACATCACGGTGTGGTGCGCATTTTATGGGTGTGTGTTACATTACATTCACTATTAGGAGTGAGAAAAACATCACGGGCTGGTGCACATTGTATGGGTGTGTGTTACATTAGATTCACTAGTAGGAGTGAGAAAAACATCACGGGTGGTGCGCATTGTATGGGTGTTTGTTACATTACATTCACTAATAGGAGTGAGAAAAACATCACGGTGTGGTGCGCATTTTATGGGTGTGTGTTACATTACATTCACTATTAGGAGTGAGAAAAACATCACGGGCTGGTGCACATTGTATGGGTGTGTGTTACATTACATTCACTAGTAGGAGTGAGAAAAACATCACGGGGTGGTGCGCATTGTATGGGTGTGTGTTACATTACATTCACTAGTAGGAGTGAGAAAAACATCACGGGGTGGTGCGCATTGTATAGGTGTGTGTTACATTACATTCACTACTAGGAGTGAGAAAAACATCACGGGGTGGTGTGAATCGGATGGTCTGAATTAGGATAGGCAGTGAGTGGCAATGTAGGATGGAGAAAAGCACCGTGGTTTGGTCAGCGTGGGGAGGTCAGGGAACATGCAGTGGCAATGTAGGATAGGTTTCTGAAAAACATCGCGGGGTGGTGCGCATTGTATGGGTGTGTGTTACATTAGATTCACTAGTAGGAGTGAGAAAAACATCACTGGGTGGTGCGCATTGTATGGGTGTGTGTTACATTACATTCACTAGTAGGAGTGAGAAAAACATCACGGGGTGGTGTGAATCGGATGGTCTGAATTAGGATAGGCAGTGAGTGGCAATGTAGGATGGAGAAAAGCACCGTGGGGTGGTCAGCGTGGGGAGGTCAGGGAACATGCAGTGGCAATGTAGGATAGGTTTCTGAAAAACATCGCGGGGTGGTGCGCATTGTATGGGTGTGTGTTACATTACATTCACTACTAGGATTAGAAAGACATCACGGGGTGATGTGAATTGGAGGGTCTGAATTAGGATAGGCAGTGAGTGGCAATGTAGGATGGAGAAAAGCACCGCGGTGTGGTCAGCATGGGGAGGTCAGGGAACATGCAGTGGCAATGTAGGATAGGTTTCTGAAAAACATCGCGGGGTGGTGCGCATTGTATGGGTGGGTGTTACATTAGATTCACTAGTAGGAGTGAGAAAAACATCACGGGGTGGTGCGCATTGTATGGGTGTGTGTTACATTACATTCACTAGTAGGAGTGAGAAAAACATCACGGGGTGGTGCGCATTGTATGGGTGTGTGTTACATTACATTCACTAGTAGGAGTGAGAAAAACATCACGGGGTGGTCGCATTGTATGGGTGTGTGTTACATTAGATTCACTAGTAGCAGTGAGAAACACATCATGGGGTGGTGCGCATTGTATGGGTGTGTGTTACATTACATTCACTAGTAGGAGTGAGAAAAACATCACGGGGTGGTGCGCATTGTATGGGTGTGTGTTACATTACAATCACTAGTAGGAGTGAGAAAATCATCACGGGGTGGTGCGCATTGTATGGGTGTGTGTTACATTACATTCACTAGTAGGAGTGAGAAAATCATCACGGGGTAGTGCGTATTGTATGGGTGTGTGTTACATTACCTTCACTAGTAGGAGTGAAAAAAACATCACGGGGTGGTGCGCATTGTATGGGTGTGTGTTATATTACATTCACTAGTAGGAGTGAGAAAAACATCACGGGGTGGTGCGCATTTTATGGGTGTGTGTTACATTACATTCACTACTAGGAGTGAGAAAAACATCACGGGGTGGTGTGAATCGGAGCGTCTGAATTAGGATACGCAGTGATTGGCAATGTAGGATGGAGAAAAGCACCGCGGGGTGGTCAGCATGGGGAGGTAAGGGAACATGCAGTATCTATTTAGGATACGTTTCTGAAAAACATCGCGGGGTGGTGCGCATTGTATGGGTGTGTGTTACATTACATTTACTACTAGGAGTGAGAAAAACACCACGGGGTGGTGTGAATCGGAGGGTCGGAATTAGGATAGGCAGTGAGTGGCAATGTAGGATGGAGAAAAGCACCGGGGGGTTGTCAGAATGGGGAGGTCAGGGAACATGCAGTGGCAATGTAGGATAGGTTTCTGAAAAACATCGCGGGGTGGTGCGCATTGTATGGGTGTGTGTTACATTAGATTCACTAGTAGGAGTGAGAAAAACATCACGGGGTGGTGCGCATTGTATGGGTGTGTGTTACATTACATTCACTAGTAGGAGTGAGAAAAACATCACGGGGTGGTGCACATTGCATGGGTGTGTGTTACATTACATTCACTAGTAGGAGTGAGAAAAACACCACGGGGTGGTGTGAATCGGAGGGTCGGAATTAGGATAGGCAGTGAGTGGCAATGTAGGATGGAGAAAAGCACCGGGGGGTTGTCAGCATGGGGAGGTCAGGGAACATGCAGTGGCAATGTAGGATAGGTTTCTGAAAAACATCGCGGGGTGGTGCGCATTGTATGGGTGTGTGTTACATTAGATTCACTAGTAGGAGTGAGAAAAACATCACGTTTGGTTCGCATTGTATGGGTGTGTGTTACATTACATTCACTATTAGAAGTGAGAAAAACATCACGGGGTGGTGCGCATTGTATGGGTGTGTGTTACATTACATTCACTACTAGGAGTGAGAAAAACATCACGGGATGCTGTGAATCGGAGGGTCTGAATTAGGATAGGCAGTGAGTGGCAATGTAGGATGAAGAAAAGCACCGCGGGGTGATCAGCATGGGGAGGTCAGGGAACATGCAGTGGCAATGTAGGATAGGTTTCTGAAAAACATCGCGGGGTGGTGCGCATTGTATGGGTGTGTGTTACATTAGATTCACTAGTAGGAGTGAGAAAAACATCACTGGGTGGTGCGCATTGTATGGGTGTGTGTTACATTACATTCACTAGTAGGAG
This sequence comes from Cavia porcellus, assembly GCF_034190915.1. NCBI lineage: Eukaryota > Metazoa > Chordata > Mammalia > Rodentia > Caviidae > Cavia > Cavia porcellus. The sequence goes on along the minus strand of NW_026947749.1, from coordinate 38,922 downwards.
TGAGAAAAACATCACGGGGTGGTGTGAATCGGATGGTCTGAATTAGGATAGGCAGTGAGTGGCAATGTAGGATGGAGAAAAGCACCGTGGGGTGGTCAGCGTGGGGAGGTCAGGGAACATGCAGTGGCAATGTAGGATAGGTTTCTGAAAAACATCGCGGGGTGGTGCGCATTGTATGGGTGTGTGTTACATTACATTCACTACTAGGAGTGAGAAAAACATCACGGGGTGATGTGAATTGGAGGGTCTGAATTAGGATAGGCAGTGAGTGGCAATGTAGGATGGAGAAAAGCACCGCGGTGTGGTCAGCATGGGGAGGTCAGGGAACATGCAGTGGCAATGTAGGATAGGTTTCTGAAAAACATCGCGGGGTGGTGCGCATTGTATGGGTGTGTGTTACATTACATTCACTAGTAGGAGTGAGAAAAACATCACGGGGTGGTGCGCATTGTATGGGTGTGTGTTACATTACATTCACTAGTAGGAGTGAGAAAAACATCACGGGGTGCTGCGCATTGTATGGGTGTGTGTTACATTACATTCACTAGTAGGAGTGAGAAAAATATCACGGGGTGGTCGCATTGTATGGATGTGTGTTACAGTAGATTCACTAGTAGGAGTGAGAAACACATCATGGGGTGGTGCGCATTGTATGGGTGTGTGTTACATTACATTCACTAGTAGGAGTGAGAAAAACATCACGGGGTGGTGCGCATTGTATGGGTGTGTGTTCCATTACAATCACTATTAGGAGTGAGAAAATCATCACGGGGTGGTGCGCATTGTATGGGTGTGTGTTACATTACATTCACTAGTAGGAGTGAGAAAATCATCACGGGGTGGTGCGTATTGTATGGGTGTGTGTTACATTACCTTCACTAGTAGGAGTGAAAAAAACATCACGGGGTGATGCGCATTGTATGGGTGTGTGTTATATTACATTCACTAGTAGGAGTGAGAAAAACATCACGGGGTGGTGCGCATTTTATGGGTGTGTGTTACATTACATTCACTACTAGGAGTGAGAAAAACATCACAGGGTGGTGTGAATCGGAGGGTCTGAATTAGGATACGCAGTGATTGGCAATGTAGGATGGAGAAAAGCACCGCGGGGTGGTCAGCATGGGGAGGTAAGGGAACATGCAGTATCTATTTAGGATACGTTTCTGAAAAACATCGCGGGGTGGTGCGCATTGTATGGGTGTGTGTTACATTAGATTCACTAGTAGGAGTGAGAAAAACATCACGGGGTGGTGCGCATTGTATGCGTGTGTGTTACATTACATTCACTAGTAGGAGTGAGAAAAACATCACGGGGTGGTGTGAATCGGAGGGTCTGAATTAGCATAGGCAGTGAGTGGCAATGTAGGATGGAGAAAAGCACCGCGGGGTGGTCAGCATGGGGAGGTCAGGGAACATGCAGTGGCAATGTAGGATAGGTTTCTGAAAAACATCGCGAGGTGGTGCGCATTGTATGGGTGTGTGTTACATTAGATTCACTAGTAGGAGTGAGAAAAACATCACGGGGTGGTGCGCATTGTATGGGTGTGTGTTACATTACATTCACTAGTAGGAGTGAGAAAAACATCACGGGGTGGTGCGCATTGTATGGGTGTGTGTTACATTACATTCACTAGTAGGAGTGAGAAAAACATCACGGGCTGGTGCGCATTGTATGGGTGTGTGTTACATTACATTCACTAGTAGGAGTGAGAAAAACATCACGGGGTGGTGCGCATTGTATGGGTGTGTGTTACATTACATTCACTAGTAGGAGTGAGAAAAACATCACGGGGTGGTGCACATTGCATGGGTGTGTGTTACATTACATTCACTACTAGGAGTGAGAAAAACACCACGGGGTGGTGTGAATCGGAGGGTCGGAATTAGGATAGGCAGTGAGTGGCAATGTAGGATGGAGAAAAGCACCGGGGGGTTGTCAGCATGGGGAGGTCAGGGAACATGCAGTGGCAATGTAGGATAGGTTTCTGAAAAACATCGGGGGGTGGTGCGCATTGTATTGGTGTGTGTTACATTAGATTCACTAGTAGGAGTGAGAAAAACATCACGTTTGGTGCGCATTGTATGGGTGTGTGTTACATTACATTCACTATTAGAAGTGAGAAAAACATCACGGGGTGGTGCGCATTGTATGGGTGTGTGTTACATTACATTCACTACTAGGAGTGAGAAAAACATCACGGGGTGCTGTGAATCGGAGGGTCTGAATTAGGATAGGCAAGGAGTGGCAATGTAGGATGAAGAAAAGCACCGCGGGGTGATCAGCATGGGGAGGTCAGGGAACATGCAGTGGCAATGTAGGATAGGTTTCTGAAAAACATCGCGGGGTGGTGCGCATTGTATGGGTGTGTGTTACATTAGATTCACTAGTAGGAGTGAGAAAAACATCACGGGGTGGTGCGCATTGTATGGGTGTGTGTTACATTACATTCACTACTAAGAGTGAGAAAAACACCACGGGGTGGTGTGAATCGGAGGGTCTGAATTAGGATAGGCAGTGAGTGGCAATGTAGGATGAAGAAAAGCACCGCGGGGTGATCAGCATGGGGAGGTCAGGGAACATGCAGTGGCAATGTAGGATAGGTTTCTGAAAAACATCGCGGGGTGGTGCGCATTGTATGGGTGTGTGTTACATTAGATTCACTAGTAGGAGTGAGAAAAACATCACGGGGCGGTGCGCATTGTATGGGTGTGTGTTACATTACATTCACTACTAGGAGTGAGAAAAACATCACGGGGTGGTGTGAATCGGATGGTCTGAATTAGGATAGGCAGTGAGTGGCAATGTAGGATGGAGAAAAGCACCGCGGGGTGGTCAGCGTGGGGAGGTCAGGGAACATGCAGTGGCAATGTAGGATAGGTTTCTGAAAAACATCGCGGGGTGGTGCGCATTGTATGGGTGTGTGTTACATTAGATTCACTAGTAGGAGTGAGAAAAACATCACGGGGTGGTGCGCATTGTATGGGTGTGTGTTACATTACATTCACTAGTAGGAGTGAGAAAAACATCACGGGGTGGTGCGCATTGTATGGGTGTGTGTTACATTACATTCACTAGTAGGAGTGAGAAAAACATCACGGGGTGGTGCGCATTGTATGGGTGTGTGTTACATTACATTCACTAGTAGGAGTGAGAAAAACATCACGGGTTGGTGCGCATTGTATGGGTGTGTGTTACATTACCTTCACTAGTAGGAGTGAAAAAACCATCACGGGGTGGTGCGCATTGTATGGGTGTGTGTTACATAATATTCACTAGTAGGAGTGAGAAAAACATCACGGGGTGGTGCGCATTGTATGGGTGTGTGTTACGTTACATTCACTACTAGGAGTGAGAAAAATATCACGGGGTGGTGTGAATCGGAGGGTCTGAATTAGGATAGGCAGTGATTGGCAATGTAGGATGGAGAAAAGCACCGCGGGGTGGTCCGCATGGGGAGGTAAGGGAACATGCAGTGGCAATTTAGGATACGTTTCTGAAAAACATCGCGGGGTGGTGCGCATTGTATAGGTGTGTGTTACATTAGATTCACTAGTAGGAGTGAGAAAAACATCACGGGGTGGTGCGCATTGTATGCGTGTGTGTTACATTACATTCACTAATAGGAGTGAGAAAAACATCACGGTGTGGTGTGAATCGGAGGGTCTGAATTAGCATAGGCAGTGAGTGGCAATGTAGGATGGAGCAAAGCACCGCGGGGTGGTCAGCATGGGGAGGTCAGGGAACATGCAGTGGCAATGTAGGATAGGTTTCTGAAAAACATCCCGGGGTGGTGCGCATTGTATGGGTGTGTGTTACATTACATTCACTAGTAGGAGTGAGAAAAACATCACAGGGTTGGTGCGCATTGTATGGGTGTGTGTTACATTACATTCACTAATAGGAGTGAGAAAAACATCATGGGGTGGTGCGCATTGTATGGGTGTGTGTTACATTAGATTCACTAGTAGGAGTGAGAAAAACATCACGGGGTGGTGCGCATTGTATGCGTGTGTGTTACATTACATTCACTAGTAGGAGTGAGAAAAACATCACGGGGTGGTGTGAATCGGAGGGTCTGAATTAGCATAGGCAGTGAGTGGCAATGTAGGATGGAGAAAAGCACCGCGGGGTGGTCAGCATGGGGAGGTCAGGGAACATGCAGTGGCAATGAAGGATAGGTTTCTGAAAAACATCGCGAGGTGGTGCGCATTGTATGGGTGTGTGTTACATTAGATTCACTAGTAGGAGTGAGAAAAACATCACGGGGTGGTGCGCATTGTATGGGTGTGTGTTACATTACATTCACTAGTAGGAGTGAGTAAAACATCACGGTGTGGTGCGCATTGTATGGGTGTGTGTTACATTACATTCACTAGTAGGAGTGAGAAAAACATCACGGGCTGGTGCGCATTGTATGGGTGTGTGTTACATTACATTCACTAGTAGGAGTGAGAAAAACATCACGGGGTGGTGCGCATTGTATGGGTGTGTGTTACATTACATTCACTAGTAGGAGTGAGGAAAACATCACCATGTGGTGCGCATTGTATGGGTGTGTGTTACGTTACATTCACTACTAGGAGTGAGAAAAATATCACGGGGTGGTGTGAATCGGAGGGTCTGAATTAGGATAGGCAGTGATTGGCAATGTAGGATGGAGAAAAGCACCGCGGGGTGGTCAGCATGGGGAGGTAAGGGAACATGCAGTGGCAATTTAGGATACGTTTCTGAAAAACATCGCGGGGTGGTGCGCATTGTATAGGTGTGTGTTACATTAGATTCACTAGTAGGAGTGAGAAAAACATCACGGGGTGGTGCGCATTGTATGCGTGTGTGTTACATTACATTCACTAATAGGAGTGAGAAAAACATCACGGTGTGGTGTGAATCGGAGGGTCTGAATTAGCATAGGCAGTGAGTGGCAATGTAGGATGGAGCAAAGCACCGCGGGGTGGTCAGCATGGGGAGGTCAGGGAACATGCAGTGGCAATGTAGGATAGGTTTCTGAAAAACATCGCGGGGTGGTGCGCATTGTATGGGTGTGTGTTACATTACATTCACTAGTAGGAGTGAGAAAAACATCACAGGGTTGGTGCGCATTGTATGGGTGTGTGTTACATTACATTCACTAATAGGAGTGAGAAAAACATCATGGGGTGGTGCGCATTGTATGGGTGTGTGTTACATTAGATTCACTAGTAGGAGTGAGAAAAACATCACGGGGTGGTGCGCATTGTATGCGTGTGTGTTACATTACATTCACTAGTAGGAGTGAGAAAAACATCACGGGGTGGTGTGAATCGGAGGGTCTGAATTAGCATAGGCAGTGAGTGGCAATGTAGGATGGAGAAAAGCACCGCGGGGTGGTCAGCATGGGGAGGTCAGGGAACATGCAGTGGCAATGAAGGATAGGTTTCTGAAAAACATCGCGAGGTGGTGCGCATTGTATGGGTGTGTGTTACATTAGATTCACTAGTAGGAGTGAGAAAAACATCACGGGGTGGTGCGCATTGTATGGGTGTGTGTTACATTACATTCACTAGTAGGAGTGAGTAAAACATCACGGGGTGGTGCGCATTGTATGGGTGTGTGTTACATTACATTCACTAGTAGGAGTGAGAAAAACATCACGGGCTGGTGCGCATTGTATGGGTGTGTGTTACATTACATTCACTAGTAGGAGTGAGAAAAACATCACGGGGTGGTGCGCATTGTATGGGTGTGTGTTACATTACATTCACTAGTAGGAGTGAGAAAAATATCACGGGGTGGTGTACATTGCATGGGTGTGTGTTACATTACATTCACTACTAGGAGTGAGAAAAACACCACGGGGTGGTGTGAATCGGAGGGTCGGAATTAGGATAGGCAGTGAGTGGCAATGTAGGATGGAGAAAAGCACCGGGGTGTTGTCAGCATGGGGAGGTCAGGGAACATGCAGTGGCAATGTAGGATAGGTTTCTGAAAAACATCGCGGGGTGGTGCGCATTGTATGGGTGTGTGTTACATTAGATTCACTAGTAGGAGTGAGAAAAACATCACGTTTGGTGCGCATTGTATGGGTGTGTGTTACATTACATTCACTATTAGAAGTGAGAAAAACATCACGGGGTGGTGCGCATTGTATGGGTGTTTGTTACATTACATTCACTACTAGGAGTGAGAAAAACATCACGGGGTGCTGTGAATCGGAGGGTCTGAATTAGGATAGGCAGTGAGTGGCAATGTAGGATGAAGAAAAGCACCGCGGGATGATCAGCATGGGGAGGTCAGGGAACATGCAGTGGCAATGTAGGATAGGTTTCTGAAAAACATCACGGGGTGGTGCGCATTGTATGGGTGTGTGTTACATTAGATTCACTAGTAGGAGTGAGAAAAACATCACGGGGTGGTGCGCATTGTATGGGTGTGTGTTACATTACATTCACTACTAGGAGTGAGAAAAACACCACGGGGTGGTGTGAATCGGAGGGTCTGAATTAGGATAGGCAGTGAGTGGCAATGTAGGATGAAGAAAAGCACCGCGGGGTGATCAGCATGGGGAGGTCAGGGAACATGCAGTGGCAATGTAGGATAGCTTTCTGAAAAACATCGCGGGGTGGTGCGCATTGTATGGGTGTGTGTTACATTAGATTCACTAGTAGGAGTGAGAAAAACATCACGGGGCGGTGCGCATTGTATGGGTGTGTGTTACATTACATTCACTACTAGGAGTGAGAAAAACATCACGGGGTGGTGTGAATCGGATGGTCTGAATTAGGATAGGCAGTGAGTGGCAATGTAGGATGGAGAAAAGCACCGCGGGGTGGTCAGCGTGGGGAGGTCAGGGAACATGCAGTGGCAATGTAGGATAGGTTTCTGAAAAACATCGCGGGGTGGTGCGCATTGTATGGGTGTGTGTTACATTAGATTCACTAGTAGGAGTGAGAAAAACATCACGGGGTGGTGCGCATTGTATGGGTGTGTGTTACATTAGATTCACTAGTAGGAGTGAGAAAAACATCACGGGGTGGTGCGCATTGTATGGGTGTGTGTTACATTACATTCACTAGTAGGAGTGAGAAAAACATCACGGGGTGGTGCGCATTGTATGGGTGTGTGTTACATTACATTCACTAGTAGGAGTGAGAAAAACATCACGGGGTGGTGCGCATTGTATGGGTGTGTGTTACATTACCTTCACTAGTAGGAGTGAAAAAAACATCACGGGGTGGTGAGCATTGTATGGGTGTGTGTTACATAATATTCACTAGTAGGAGTGAGAAAAACATCACGGGGTGGTGCGCATTGTATGGGTGTGTGTTACATTACATTCACTACTAGGAGTGAGAAAAATATCACGGGGTGGTGTGAATCGGAGGGTCTGAATTAGGATAGGCAGTGATTGGCAATGTAGGATGGAGAAAAGCACCGCGGGGTGGTCAGCATGGGGAGGTAAGGGAACATGCAGTGGCAATTTAGGATACGTTTCTGAAAAACATCGCGGGGTGGTGCGCATTGTATAGGTGTGTGTTACATTAGATTCACTAGTAGGAGTGAGAAAAACATCACGGGGTGGTGCGCATTGTATGCGTGTGTGTTACATTACATTCACTAATAGGAGTGAGAAAAACATCACGGTGTGGTGTGAATCGGAGGGTCTGAATTAGCATAGGCAGTGAGTGGCAATGTAGGATGGAGAAAAGCACCGCGGGGTGGTCAGCATGGGGAGGTCAGGGAACATGCAGTGGCAATGTAGGATAGGTTTCTGAAAAACATCGCGGGGTGGTGCGCATTGTATGGGTGTGTGTTACATTACATTCACTAGTAGGAGTGAGAAAAACATCACAGGGGTGGTGCGCATTGTATGGGTGTGTGTTACATTACATTCACTAATAGGAGTGAGAAAAACATCATGGGGTGGTGCGCATTGTATGGGTGTGTGTTATATTAGATTCACTAGTAGGAGTCAGAAAAACATCACAGGGTGGTGCGCATTGTATGGGTGTGTGTTACATTAGATTCACTAGTAGGAGTGAGAAAAACATCATGGGGTGGTGCGCATTGTATGGATGTGTGTTACATTACATTCACTAGTAGGAGTGAGAAAAACATCAGGGGGTGGTGCGCATTGTATGGGTGTGTGTTACATTACATTCCCTAGTAGGAGTGAGAAAAACATCACGGGGTGGTCCGCATTGTATGGGTGTGTGTTACATTACATTCACTAGTAGGAGTGAGAAAAACATCACGGGGTGGTGCACATTGTATGGGTGTGTGTTACATTACATTCACTAATAGGAGTGAGAAAAACATCACGGGGTGGTGCGCATTGTATGGGTGTGTGTTACATTACATTCACTAGTAGGAGTGAGAAAAACATCACGGGGTGGTGCACATTGTATGGGTGTGTGTTACATTACATTCACTACAAGGAGTGAGAAAAACATCACGGGGTGGTGCGCATTGTATGGGTGTGTGTTACATTAGATTCACTAGTAGGAGTGAGAAAAACATCACGGGGTGGTGCGCATTGTATGGGTGTGTGTTACATTACATTCACTAGTAGGAGTGAGAAAAACATCATGGGCTGGTGCGCATTGTATGGGTGTGTGTTACATTACATTCACTAGTAGGAGTGAGAAAAACATCACGGGGTGGTGCGCATTGTATGGGTGTGTGTTACATTACATTCACTAATAGGAGTGAGAAAAACATCACGGGGTGGTGCGCATTGTATGGGTGTGTGTTACATTACATTCACTACTAGGAGTGAGAAAAACATCACGGGGTGGTGTGAATCGGATAGTCTGAATTAGGATAGGCAGTGAGTGGCAATGTAGGATGGAGAAAAGCACCGCGGGGTGGTCAGCGTGGGGATGTCAGGGAACATGCAGTGGCAATGTAGGATAGGTTTCTGAAAAACAACGCGGGGTGGTGCGCATTGTATGGGTGTGTGTTACATTAGATTCACTAGTAGGAGTGAGGAAAACATCACTGGGTGGTGCGCATTGTATGGGTGTGTGTTACATTACATTCACTAATAGGAGTGAGAAAAACATCACGGGGTGGTGCGCATTGTATGGGTGTGTGTTACATTACATTCACTAGTAGGAGTGAGAAAAACATCACGGGGTGGTGCGCATTGTATGGGTGTGTGTTACATTACATTCACTACTAGGAGTGAGAAAAACATCACGGGGTGATGTGAATTGGAGGGTCTGAATTAGGATAGGCTGTGAGTGGCAATGTAGGATGGAGAAAAGCACCGCGGTGTGGTCAGCATGGGGAGGTCAGGGAACATGCAGTGGCAATGTAGGATAGGTTTCTGAAAAACATCGCGGGGTGGTGCGCATTTTATGGGTGTGTGTTACATTAGATTCACTAGTAGGAGTGAGAAAAACATCACTGGGTGGTGCGCATTGTATGGGTGTGTGTTACATTACATTCACTAGTAGGAGTGAGAAAAACATCACGGGGTGGTGCGCATTGTATGGGTGTGTGTTACATTACATTCACTAGTAGGAGTGAGAAAAACATCACGGGGTGGTCGCATTGTATGGGTGTGTGTTACATTACATTCACTACTAGGAGTGAGAAAAACATCACGGGGTGGTGTGAATCGGAGGGTCGGAATTAGGATAGGCAGTGAGTGGCAATGTAGGATGGAGAAAAGCACCGGGGGGTTGTCAGCATGGGGAGGTCAGGGAACATAGAGTGGCAATGTAGGATAGGTTTCTGAAAAACATCGCGGGGTGGTGCGCATTGTATGGGTGTGTGTTACATTAGATTCACCAGTAGGAGTGAGAAAAACATCACGGGTGGTGCGCATTGTATGGGTGTGTGATACATTACATTCACTAATAGGAGTGAGAAAAACATCACGGTGTGGTGCGCATTGTATGGGTGTGTGTTACATTACATTCACTATTAGAAGTGAGAAAAACATCACGGGGTGGTGCGCATTGTATGGGTGTGTGTTACATTACATTCACTACTAGGAGTGAGAAAAACATCACGCAGTGGTGCGCATTGTATGGATGTGTGTTACATTACATTCACTAGTAGGAGTGAGAAAAACATCACGGGGTGGTGTGAATCGGAGGGTCTGCATTAGGATAGGCAGTGAGTGGCAATGTAGGATGGAGAAAAGCACCGCGGGGTGGTCAGCATGGGGAGGTCAGGGAACATGCAGTGGCAATGTAGGATAGGTTTCTGAAAAACATCGCGGGGTGGTGCGCATTGTATGGGTGTGTGTTACATTAGATTCACTAGTAGGAGTGAGAAAAACATCACGGGGCGTTGCGCATTTTATGGGTGTGTATTACATTACATTCACTAATAGGAGTGAGAAAAACATCACGGGGTGGTGCGCATTGTATGGGTGTGTGTTACATTACATTCACTAGTAGGAGTGAGAAAAACATCACGGGGTGGTGCGCATTGTATGGGTGTGTGTTACATTACATTCACTAGTAGGAGTGAGAAAAACATCACGGGGTGGTGCGCATTGTATGGGTGTGTGTTACATTACATTCTCTAATAGGCGTGAGAAAAACATCACGGGGTGGTGCGCATTGTATGGGTGTGTGTTACATTACATTCACTAGTAGGAGTGAGAAAAACATCACGGGGTGGTGTGCATTGTATGGGTGTGTGTTACATTACATTCACTAGTAGGAGTGAGAAAAACATCACGGGGTGGTGCGCATTGTATGGGTGTGTGTTACATTACATTCACTACTAGGAGTGAGAAAAACATCACGGGGTGGTGTGAATCGGAGGGTCTGAATTAGGATAGGCAGTGATTGGCAATGTAGGATGGAGAAAAGCACAGCGGGGTGGTCAGCATGGGGAGGTAAGGGAACATGCAGTGGCAATTTAGGATACATTTCTGAAAAACATCGCGGGATGGTGCGCATTGTATGGGTGTGTGTTACATTAGATTCACTAGTAGGAGTGAGAAAAACATCACGGGGTGGTGCGCATTGTATGCGTGTGTGTTACATTACATTCACTAGTAGGAGTGAGAAAAACATCACGGGGTGGTGTGAATCGGAGGGTCTGAATTAGCATAGGCAGTGAGTGGCAATGTAGGATGGAGAAAAGCACCGCGGTGTGGTCAGCATGGGGAGGTCAGGGAACATGCAGTGGCAATGTAGGATAGGTTTCTGAAAAACATCGCGGGGTGGTGCGCATTGTATGGGTGTGTGTTACATTAGATTCACCAGTAGGAGTGAGAAAAACATCACGGGTGGTGCGCATTGTATGGGTGTGTGTTACATTACATTCACTAATAGGAGTGAGAAAAACATCACGGTGTGGTGCACATTGTATGGGTGGGTGTTACATTACATTCACTATTAGAAGTGAGAAAAACATCACGGGGTGGTGCGCATTGTATGGGTGTGTGTTACATTACATTCACTACTAGGAGTGAGAAAAACATCACGCAGTGGTGCGCATTGTATGGATGTGTGTTACATTACATTCACTAGTAGGAGTGAGAAAAACATCACGGGGTGGTGTGAATCGGAGGGTCTGAATTAGGATAGGCAGTGAGTGGCAATGTAGGATGGAGAAAAGCACCGCGGGGTGGTTAGCATTGGGAGGTCAGGGAACATGCAGTGGCAATGTAGGATAGGTTTCTGAAAAACATCGCGGGGTGGTGCGAATTGTATGGGTGTGTGTTACATTACATTCACTAGTAGGAGTGAGAAAAACATCACGGGGTGGTGCGCATTGTATGGGTGTGTGTTACATTACATTCACTAATAGGAGTGAGAAAAACATCACGGGGCGGTGCGCATTTTATGGGTGTGTGTTACATTACATTCACTAATAGGAGTGAGAAAAACATTACGGGGTGGTGCGCATTGTATGGGTGTGTGTTACATTACATTCACTAGTAGGAGTGAGGAAAACATCACGGGGTGGTGTGCATTGTATGGGTGTGTGTTACATTACATTCAATACAAGGAGTGAGAAAAACATCACGGGGTGGTGTGAATCGGATGGTCTGAATTAGGATAGGCAGTGAGTGGCAATGTAGGATGGAGAAAAGCACCGCGGGGTGGTGAGCGTGGGGAGGTCAGGGAACATGCAGTGGCAATGTAGGACATGTTTCTGAAAAACATCGCGGGGTGGTGCGCATTGTATGGGTGTGTGTTACATTAGATTCACTAGTAGGAGTGAGAAAAATATCACGGGGTGGTGCGCATTGTATGGGTGTGTGTTACATTACATTCACTAGTAGGAGTGAGAAAAACATCACGGGGTGGTGCGCATTGTATGGGTGTGTGTTACATTACATTCTCTAATAGGCATGAGAAAAACATCACGGGGTGGTGCGCATTGTATGGGTGTGTGTTACATTACATTCACTAGTAGGAGTGAGAAAAACATCACGGGGTGGTGCGCATTGTATGGGTGTGTGTTACATTACATTCACTAGTAGGAGTGAGAAAACATCACGGGGTGGTGCGCATTGTATGGGTGTGTGTTACATTAGATTCACTAGTAGGAGTGAGAAAAACATCACGGGGTGGTGTGAATCGGATGGTCTGAATTAGGATAGGCAGTGAGTGGCAATGTAGGATGGAGAAAAGCACCGCGGGGTGGTCAGCATGGGGAGGTCAGGGAACATGCCGTGGCAATGTAGGATAGGTTTCTGAAAAACATCGCGGGATGGTGCGCATTGTATGGGTGTGTGTTACATTGGATTCACTAGTAGGAGTGAGAAAAACATCACTGGGTGGTGCGGATTGTATGGGTGTGTGTTACATTACATTCACTAGTAGGAGTGAGAAAAACATCACGGGGTGGTGCGCATTGTATGGGTGTGTGTTACATTACATTCACTAGTAGGAGTGAGAAAAACATCACGGGGTGGTGCGCATTGTATGGTTGCGTGTTACATTACATTCACTACTAGGAGTGAGAAAAACATCACGGGGTGATGTGAATTGGAGGGTCTGAATTAGGATAGGCAGTGAGTGGCAATGTAGGATGGAGAAAAGCACCGCGGTGTGGTCAGCATGGGGAGGTCAGGGAACATGCAGGGGCAATGTAGGATAGGTTTCTGAAAAACATCGCGGGGTGGTGCGCATTGTATGGGTGTGTGTTACATTAGATTCACTAGTAGGAGTGAGAAAAACATCACGGGGTGGTGCGCATTGTATGGGTGTGTGTTACATTACATTCAGTAGTAGGAGTGAGAAAAACATCACGGGGTGGTGCGTATTGTATGGGTGTGTGTTACATTACATTCACTAGTAGGAGTGAGAAAAACATCACGGGGTGGTCGCATTGAATGGGTGTGTGTTACATTACATTCACTACTATGAGTGAGAAAAACATCACGGGGTGGTGTGAATCGGAGGGTCGGAATTAGGATAGGCAGTGAGTGGCAATGTAGGATGGAGAAAAGCACCGGGGGGTTGTCAGCATGGGGAGGTCAGGGAACATGCTGTGGCAATGTAGGATAGTTTTCTGAAAAACATCGCGGGGTGGTGTGCATTGTATGGGTGTGTGTTACATTAGATTCACTAGTAGGAGTGAGAAAAACATCACAGGGGTGGTGCGCATTGTAAGGGTGTGTGTTACATTATATTCACTAGTAGGAGTGAGAAAAACATCACGGGGTGGTGCGCATTGTATGGGTGTGTGTTACATTACATTCACTAGTAGGAGTGAGAAAAACATCACGGGGTTGTGCGCATTGTATGGGTGTGTGTTACATTACATTCACTAGTAGGAGTGAGAAAAACATCACGGGGTGGTGCACATTGTATGGGTGTGTGTTAGATTACATTCACTACGAGGAGTGAGAAAAACATCACGGGGTGGTGCGCATTGTATGGGTGTGTGTTACATTACATTCACTAGTAGGAGTGAGAAAAACATCACGGGGTGGTACGCATTGTATGGCTGTGTGTTACATTACATTCACTACTAGGAGTGAGAAAAACATCACGGGGTGGTGTGAATCGGAGGGTCTGAGTTAGGATAGGCAGTGATTGGCAATGTAGGATGGAGAAAAGCACCGCGGGGTGGTCAGCATGGGGAGGTAAGGGAACATGCAGTGGCAATTTAGGATACGTTTCTGAAAAACATCGCGGGGTGGTGCGCATTTTATGGGTGTGTGTTACATTAGATTCACTAGTAGGAGTGAGAAAAACATCACGGGGTGGTGCGCATTGTATGCGTGTGTGTTACATTACATTCACTAGTAGGAGTGAGAAAAACATCACGGGGTGGTATGAATCAGAGGGTCTGAATAAGCATAGGCAGTGAGTGGCAATGTAGGATGGAGAAAAGCACCGCGGTGTGGTCAGCATGGGGAGGTCAGGGAACATGCAGTGGCAATGTAGGATAGGTTTCTGAAAAACATCGCGGGGTGGTGCGCATTTTATGGGTGTGTGTTACATTAGATTCACTAGTAGGAGTGAGAAAAACATCGCGAGGTGGTGCGCATTGTATGGGTGTGTGTTACATTAGATTCACTAGTAGGAGTGAGAAAAACATCACGGGGTGGTGCGCATTGTATGGGTGTGTGTTACATAACATTCACTAGTAGGAGTGAGAAAAACATCACGGGGTGGTGCGCATTGTATGGGTGTGTGTTACATTACATTCACTAGTAGGAGTGAGAAAAACATCACGGGCTGGTGCGCATTGTATGGGTGTGTGTTACATTACATTCACTAGTAGGAGTGAGAAAAACATCACGGGGTGGTGCGCATTTTATGGGTGTGTGTTACATTACATTCACTAGTAAGAGTGAGAAAAACATCACGGGGTGGTGCGCATTGTATGGGTGTGTGTTACATTACATTCACTACTAGGAGTGAGAAAAACATCACGGGGTGGTGCACATTGTATGGGTGTGTGTTACATTACATTCACTAGTAGGAGTGAGAAAAACATCATGTGGTGATGTGAATTGGAGGGTCTGAATTAGGATAGGCAGTGAGTGGCAATGTAGGATGGAGAAAAGCACCGCGGTGTGGTCAGCATGGGGAGGTCAGGGAACATGCAGTGGCAATGTAGGATAGGTTTCTGAAAAACATCGCGGGGTGGTGCGCATTGAATGGGTGTGTGTTACATTAGATTCACTAGTAAGAGTGAGAAAAACATCACGGGGTGGTGCGCATTGTATGGGTGTGTGTTACATTACATTCACTAGTAGGAGTGAGAAAAACATCACGGGGTGGTGCGCATTGTATGGTTGTGTGTTACATTACATTCACTAGTAGGAGTGAGAAAAACATCACGGGGTGGTCGCATTGTATGGGTGTGTGTTACATTACATTCACTACTAGGAGTGAGAAAAACATCACGGGGTGGTGTGAATCGGAGGGTCTGAATTAAGATAGGCAGTGAGTGGCAATGTAGGTTGGAGAAAAGCACCGCGGGGTGGTCAGCATGGGGAGGTCAGGGAACATGCAGTGGCAATGTAGGATAGGTTTCTGAAAAACATCGCGGGGTGGTGCGCATTGCATGGGTGTGTGTTACATTAGATTCACTAGTAGGAGTGAGAAAAACATCACGGGGTGGTGCGCATTGTATGGGTGTGTGTTACATTAGATTCACTAGTAGGAGTGAGAAAAACATCATGGGGTGGTGCGCCTTGTATGGGTGTGTGTTACATTACATTCTCTAGTAGGAGTGAGAAAAACATCACGGGGTGGTGCGCATTGTATGGGAGTGTGTTACATTACATTCACTAGTAGGAGTGAGAAAAACATCACGGGGTGGTGCGCATTGTATGTGTGTGTGTTACATTACATTCAGTAGTAGGAGTGAGAAAAACATCACGGGGTGGTGTGAATTGGAGGGTCTGAATTAGGATAGGCAGTGATTGGCAATGTAGGATGGAGAAAAGCACCGCGGGGTGGTCAGCATGGGGAGGAAATGGAACATGCAGTGGCAATTTAGGATACGTTTCTGAAAAACATCGCGGGGTGGTGCGCATTGTATGGGTGTGTGTTACATTAGATTCACTAGTAGGAGTGAGAAAAACATCACGGGGTGGTGCGCATTGCATGGATGTGTGTTACATTACATTCACTAGTAGGAGTGAGAAAAACATCATGGGGTGGTGTGAATCGGAGGGTCTGAATTAGGATAGGCAGCGAGTGGCAATGTAGGATGGAGAAAAGCACCGCGGGGTGGTCAGCATGGGGAGGTCAGGGAACATGCATGGCAATGTAGGATAGGTTTCTGAAAAACATTGCGGGGTGGTGCGCATTTAATGGGTGTGTGTTACATTAGATTCACTAGTAGGAGTGAGAAAAACATCACGGGGCGGTGCGCATTGTATGGGTGTGTGTTACATTGCATTCACAATTAGGAGTGAGAAAAATATCACGGGGTGGTGCGCATTGTATGGGTGTGTGTTACATTACATTCACAACTAGGAGTGAGAAAATCATCACGGGGTGGTGTGAATCGGAGGGTCTGAATTAGGATAGGCAGTGATTGGCAATGTAGGATGGAGAAAAGCACCGCGTGGTTGTCAGCATGGGGAGGTAAGGGAACATGCAGTGGCAATGTAGGATACGTTTCTGAAAAACATCGCGGGGTGGTGCGCATTGTATGGGTGTGTGTTACATTACATTCTCTAGTAGGAGTGAGAAAAACATCACGGGGTGGTGCGCATTGTATGGGTGTGTGTTACATTAGATTCACTAGTAGGAGTGAGAAAAACATCACGGGGTGGTGCGCATTGTATGGGTGTGTGTTACATTACATTCACTATTAGGAGTGGGAAAAACATCACGGGGTGGTGCGCATTGTATGGGTGTGTGTTACATTACATTCACTAGTAGGAGTGAGAAAAACATCACGGGGTGGTGCGCATTGTATGGGTGTGTGTTACATTACATTCACTACTAGGAGTGAGAAAAACATCACGAGGTGGTGTGAATCGGAGGGTCTGAATTAGGATAGGCAGTGATTGGCAATGTAGGATGGAGAAACGCACCGCGGGGTGGTCAGCATGGGGAGGTAAGGGAACATGCAGTGGCAATTTAGGATACGTTTCTGAAAAACATCGCGGGGTGGTGCGCATTTTATGGGTGTGTGTTACCTTAGATTCACTAGTAGGAGTGAGAAAAACATCACGGGGTGGTGCGCATTGTATGCGTGTGTGTTACATTACATTCACTAGTAGGAGTGAGAAAAACATCACGGGGTGGTGTGAATCGGAGGGTCTGAATTAGCATAGGCAGTGAGTGGCAATGTAGGATGGAGAAAAGCACCGCGGGGTGGTCAGCATGGGGAGGTCAGGGAACATGCAGTGGCAATGTAGGATAGTTTTCTGAAAAACATCGCGGGGTGGTGCGCATTGTATGCGTGTGTGTTACATTACATTCACTAGTAGGAGTGAGAAAAACATCACGGGGTGGTGCGCATTGTATGGGTGTGTGTTACATTACATTCACTAGTAGGAGTGAGAAAAACATCACAGGGTGGTGCGCATTGTATGGGTGTGTGTTACATTACATTCTCTAATAGGAGTGAGAAAAACATCACGGGGTGGTGCGCATTGTATGGGTGTGTGTTACATTACATTCACTACTAGGAGTGAGAAAAACATCACGGGGTGATGTGAATTGGAGGGTCTGAATTAGGATAGGCAGTGAGTGGCAATGTAGGATGGAGAAAAGCACCGCGGTGTGGTCAGCATGGGGAGGTCAGGGAACATGCAGTGGCAATGTAGGATAGGTTTCTGAAAAACATCGCGGGGTTGTGCGCATTTTATGGGTGTGTGTTACATTAGATTCACTAGTAGGAGTGAGAAAAACATCACGGGGTGGTCTGCATTGTATTGGTGTGTGTTACATTACATTCATTAGTAGGAGTGAGAAAAACATCACGGGGTGGTGCGCATTGTATGGGTGTGTGTTACATTACATTCACTAGTAGGAGTGAGAAAAACATCACGGGGTGGTCGCATTGTATGGGTGTGTGTTACATTAGATTCACTAGTAGGAGTGAGAAAAACATCACGGGGTGGTGTGAATCGGAGGGTCGGAATTAGGATAGGCAGTGAGTGGCAATGTAGGATGGAGAAAAGCACCGGGGGGTTGTCAGCATGGGGAGGTCAGGGAACATGCAGGGGCAATGTAGGATATTTTTCTGAAAAACATCGCGGGGTGGTGCGCATTGTATGGGTGTGTGTTACATTACATTCACTAGTAGGAGTGAGAAAAACATCACGGGGTGGTGCACATTGTATGGGTGTGTGTTACATTACATTCACTAGTAGGACTGAGAAAAACATCACGGAGTGGTGAGCATTCTATTGGTGTGTGTTACATTACATTCACTACTAGGAGTGAGAAAAACATCACGGGGTGATGTGAATTGGAGGGTCTGAATTAGGATAGGCAGTGAGTGGCAATGCAGGATGGAGAAAAGCACCGCGGTGTTGTCAGCATGGGGAGGTCAGGGAACATGCAGTGGCAATGTAGGATAGGTTTCTGAAACATGTCGCGGGGTGGTGCGCATTGTATGGGTGTGTGATACATTAGATTCACTAGTAGGAGTGGGAAAAACATCACGGGGTGGTGCGCATTGTATGGGTGTGTGTTACATTACATTCACTAGTAGGAGTGAGAAAAACATCACGGGGTGGTGCGCATTGTATGGGTGTGTGTTACATTACATTCACTAGTAGGAGTGAGAAAAATATCACGGGGTGGTGCGCATTGTATGGGTGTGTGTTACATTACATTCACTACTAGGAGTGAGAAATATATCACGGGGTGGTGTGAATCGGAGGGTCAGAATTAGGATAGGCAGTGAGTGGCAATGTAGGATGGAGAAAAGCACCGGGGGGTTGTCAGCATGGGGAGGTCAGGGAACATGCTGTGGCAATGTAGGATAGTTTTCTGAAAAACATCGCGGGGTGGTGCGCATTGTATGGGGGTGTGTTACATTACATACACTAGTAGGAGTGAGAAAAACATCACGGGTGGTGCGCATTGTATGGGTGTGTGTTACATTACATTCACTAATAGGAGTGAGAAAAACATCACGGGGTGGTGCGCATTGTATGGGTGTGTGTTACATTAGATTCACTAGTAGGAGTGAGAAAAACATCACGGGGTGGTGCGCATTGTATGGGTGTGTGTTACATAACATTCACTACTAGGAGTGAGAAAAACATCACGGGGTGGTGTGAATCGGAGTGTCTGAATTAGGATAGGCAGTGAGTGGCAATGTAGGATGGAGAAAAGCACCGCGGGGTGGTCAGCATGGGGAGGTCAGGGAACATGCACTGGCAATGAAGGATAGGTTTCTGAAAAACATCGCGGGGTGGTGCGCATTGTATGGATGTGTGTTACATTACATTCACTAGTAGGAGTGAGAAAAACATCACGGGGTGGTGCGCATTGTATGGGTGTGTGTTACATTACATTCACTACTAGGAGTGAGAAAAACATCACGGGGTGGTGTGAATCGGAGGGTCTGTATTAAGATAGGCAGTGAGTGGCAATGTAGGATGGAGAAAAGCACCGTGGGGTGGTCAGCGTGGGGAGGTCAGGGAACATGCAGTGGCAATGTAGGATAGGTTTCTGAAAAACATCGCGAGGTGGTGCGCATTGTATGGGTGTGTGTTACATTAGATTCACTAGTAGGAGTTAGTAAAACATCACTGGGTGGTGCGCATTGTATGGGTGTGTGTTACATTACATTCACTAGTAGGAGTGAGAAAAACATCACGGGGTGGTGCGCATTGTATGGGTGTGTGTTACATTACATTCACTAGTAGGAGTGAGAAAAACATCACGGGGAGTTGCGCATTGTATGGGTGTGTGTTACATTACATTCACTACTAGGAGTGAGAAAAACATCACGGGGTGATGTGAATTGGAGGGTCTGAATTAGGATAGGCAGTGAGTGGCAATGTAGGATGGAGAAAAGCACCGCGGTGCGGTCAGCATGGGGAGGTCAGGGAACATGCAGTGGCAATGTAGGATAGGTTTCTGAAAAATATCGCGGGGTGGTGCGCATTGTATGGGTGTGTGTTACATTAGAATCACTAGTAGGAGTGAGAAAAACATCACGGGGTTGGTGCGCATTGTATGGGTGTGTGTTACATTACATTCACTAGTAGGAGTGAGAAAAACATCACAGGGTGGTGCGCATTGTATGGGTGTGTGTTACATTACATTCACTAGTAGGAGTGAGAAAAACATCACTGGGTGGTGCGCATTGTATGGGTGTGTGTTACATTACATTCACTAGTAGGAGTGAGAAAAACATCACCGGGTGGTGCGCATTGTATGGGTGTGTGTTACATTACATCCACTAGTAGGAATGAGAAAAACATCACAGGGTGGTGCGCATTGTATGGGTGTGTGTTACATTACATTCACTAGTAGGAGTGAGAAAAACATCACGGGGTGGTGTGAATCGGAGGGTCTGAATTAGGATAGGCAGTGAGTGGCAATGTAGGATGGAGAAAAGCACCGCGGGGTGGTCAGCATGGGGAGGTCAGGGAACATGCAGTGGCAATGTACGATAGGTTTCTGAAAAAAATCGCGGGGTGGTGCGCATTGTATGGGTGTGTGTTACATTACATTCACTAGTAGGAGTGAGAAAAACATCACGGGGTGGTGCGCATTGTATGGGTGTGTGTTACATTACATTCACTAGTAGGAGTGAGGAAAACATCACGGGGTGGTGCGCATTGTATGGGTGTGTGTTACATTACATTCACTAGTAGGAGTGAGAAAAACATCACGCGGTGGTGCGAATTGTATGGGTGTGTGTTACATTACATCCACTAGTAGGAGTGAGAAAAACATCACGGGGTGGTGCGCATTGTATGGGTGTGTGTTACATTACATTCACTACTAGGAGTGAGAAAAACATCACGGGGTGGTGTGAATCAGAGTGTCTGAATGAGGATAGGCAGTGAGTGGCAATGTAGGATGGAGAAAAGCACCGCAGGGTGGTCAGCATGGGGAGGTCAGTGAACATGCAGTGGCAATGTAGGATAGGTTTCTGAAAAACATCGCGGGGTGGTGCGCAATGTATGGGTGTGTGTTACATTACATTCACTAGTAGGAGTGAGAAAAACATCACGGGGTGGTGCGCATTGTATGGGTGTGTGTTACATTACATTCACTAGTAGGAGTGAGAATAACATCACAGGGTGGTGTGAATCGGAGGGTCTGAATTAGTATAGGCAGTGATTGGCAATGTAGGAGGGAGAAAAGCACCGCGGGTGGTCAGCATGGGGAGGTCAGGGAACATGCAGTGGCAATTTAGGATACGTTTCTGAAAAACATCGCGGGGTGGTGCGCATTGTATGGGTGTGTGTTACATTAGATTCACTAGTAGGAGTGAGAAAAACATCACGGGGTGGTGTGAATCGGAGGGTCGGAATTAGGATAGGCAGTGATTGGCAATGTAGGATGGAGAAAAGAACCGCGGGGTGGTCAGCATGGGGAGGTAAGGGAACATGCAGTGGCAATTTAGGATACGTTTCTGAAAAACATCGCGGGGTGGTGTGCATTTTATGGGTGTGTGTTACATTAGATTCACTAGTAGGAGTGAGAAAAACATCACGGGGTGGTGCGCATTGTATGGGTGTGTGTTACATTACATTCACTAGTAGGAGTGAGAAAAACATCACGGGGTGGTGTTAATCGGAGGGTCTGAATTAGGATAGGCAGTGATTGGCAATGTAGGATGGAGAAAAGCACCGCGGGGTGGTCAGCATGGGGAGGTCAGGGAACATGCAGTGGCAATGTAGGATAGGTTTCTGAAAAACATCGCGGGGTGGTGCGCATTGTATGGGTGTGTGTTACATTAGATTCACTAGTAGGAGTGAGAAAAACATCACGGGGTGGTTCGCATTGTATGGGTGTGTGTTACATTACATTCACTAGTAGGAGTGAGAAAAACATCACGGGGTGGTGCGCATTGTATGGGTGTGTGTTACATTACATTCACTAGTACGAGTGAGAAAAACATCGCGGGGTGGTGCGCATTGTATGGGTGTGTGTTACATTACATTCTCTACTAGGAGTGAGAAAAACATCACGGGGTGGTGTGAATTGGAGGGTCTGAATTAGGATAGGCAGTGAGTGGCAATGTAGGATGGAGAAAAGCACCGCGGGGTGGTCAGCATGGGGAGGTCAGGGAACATGCACTGGCAATGTAGGATAGGTTTCTGAAAAACATCGCGGGGTGGTGCGCATTGTATGGGTGTGTGTTACATTACATTCACTAGTAGGAGTGAGAAAAACATCACGGGGTGGTGCGCATTGTATGGGTGTGTGTTACATTACATTCACTACTAGGAGTGAGAAAAACATCACGGGGTGGTGTGAATCGGAGGGTCTGAATTAAGATAGGCAGTGAGTGGCAATGTAGGATGGAGAAAAGCACCGCAGGGTGCTCAGCGTGGGGAGGTCAGGGAACATGCAGTGGCAATGTAGGATAGGTTTCTGAAAACCATCGCGAGGTGGTGTGCACTGTATGGGTGTGTGTTACATTAGACTCACTAGTAGGAGTGAGAAAAACATCACGGGGTGGTGCGCATTGTATGGGTGTGTGTTACATTACATTCACTAGTAGGAGTGAGAAAAACATCACTCGTGGTGCGCATTGTATGGGTGTGTGTTACATTACATTCACTAGTAGGAATGAGAAAAACATCACGGGGTGGTGCGCATTGTATGGGTGTGTGTTACATTACATCCACTAGTAGGAATGAGAAAAACATCACTGGGTGGTGCGCATTGTATGGGTGTGTGTTACATTACATTCACTAGTAGGAGTGAGAAAAACATCACGGGGTGGTGTGAATCGGAGGGTCTGAATTAGGATAGGCAGTGAGTGGCAATGTAGGATGGAGAAAAGCACCGCGGTGTGGTCAGCATGGGGAGGTCAGGGAACATGCAGTGGCAATGTACGATAGGTTTCTGAAAAAAATCGCGGGGTGGTGCGCATTGTATGGGTGTGTGTTACATTACATTCACTAGTAGGAGTGAGAAAAACATCACGGGGTGGTGCGCATTGTATGGGTGTGTGTTACATTACATTCACTAGTAGGAGTGAGAAAAGCATCACGGGGTGGTGCGCATTGTATGGGTGTGTGTTACATTACATTCACTAGTAGGAGTGAGAAAAACATCACGCGGTGGTGCGAACTGTATGGGTGTGTGTTACATTACATCTACTAGTAGGAGTGAGAAAAACATCACGGGGTGGTGCTCATTGTATGGGTGTGTGTTACATTACATTCACTACTAGGAGTGAGAAAAACATCACGGGGTGGTGTGAATCGGAGTGTCTGAATTAGGATAGGCAGTGAGTGGCAATGTAGGATGGAGAAAAGCACCGCGGGGTGTTCAGCATGGGGAGGTCAGTGAACATGCAGTGGCAATGTAGGATAGGTTTCTGAAAAACATCGCGGGGTGGTGCGCAATGTATGGGTGTGTGTTACATTACATTCACTAGTAGGAGTGAGAAAAACATCACGGGGTGGTGCGCATTGTATGGGTGTGTGTTACATTAGATTCACTAGTAGGAGTTAGAAAAACATCACGGGGTGGTGTGAATCGGAGGGTCGGAATTAGGATAGGCAGTGATTGGCAATGTAGGATGGAGAAAAGCACCGCGGGGTGGTCAGCATTTGGAGGTAAGGGAACATGCAGTGGCAATTTAGGATACGTTTCTGAAAAACATCGCGGGGTGGTGCGCATTTTATGGGTGTGTGTTACATTAGATTCACTAGTAGGAGTGAGAAAAACATCACGGGGTGGTGCGCATTGTATGGGTGTGTGTTACATTACATTCACTAGTAGGAGTGAGAAAAACATCACGGGGTGGTGTGAATCGGAGGGTCTGAATTAGGATAGGCAGTGAGTGGCAATGTAGGATGGAGAAAAGCACCGCGGGGTGGTCAGCATGGGGAGGTCAGGGAACATGCAGTGGCAATGTAGGATAGGTTTCTGAAAAACATCGCGGGGTGGTGCGCATTGTATGGGTGTGTGTTACATTAGATTCACTACTAGGAGTGAGAAAAACATCACGGGGTGGTGCGCATTGTATGGGTGTGTGTTACATTACATTCACTAATAGGATTGAGAAAAACATCACAGGGTGGTGCGCATTGTATGGGTGTGTGTTACATTAGATTCACTAGTAGGAGTGAGAAAAACATCACGGGGTGGTGCGCATTGTATGGGTGTGTGTTACATTACATTCACTAGTAGTTGTGAGAAAAACATCACGGGTTGGTGTGAATCGGAGGGTCTGAATTAGGATAGGCAGTGAGTGGCAATGTAGGATGGAGAAAAGCACAGCGGGGTGGTCAGCATGGGGAGGTCAGGGAACATGCAGTGGCAATGTAGGATAGGTTTCTGAAAAACATCGCGGGGTGGTGCGCATTGTATGGGTGTGTGTTACATTAGATTCACTAGTAGGAGTGAGAAAAACATCACGGGGTGGTGCGCATTGTATGGGTGTGTGTTACATTACATTCACTAGTAGGAGTGAGAAAAACATCACGGGGTGGTGTTCATTGTATGGGTGTGTGTTACATTACATTCACTAGTAGGAGTGAGAAAAACATCGCGGGGTGCTGCGCATTGTATGGGTGTGTGTTACATTACATTCTCTACTAGGAGTGAGAAAAACATCACGGGGTGGTGTGAATTGGAGGGTCTGAATTAGGATAGGCAGTGAGTGGCAATGTAGGATGGAGAAAAGCACCGCGGGGTGGTCAGCATGGGGAGGTCAGGGAACATGCACTGGCAATGTAGGATAGGTTTCTGAAAAACATCGCGGGGTGGTGCGCATTGTATGGGTGTGTGTTACATTACATTCACTAGTAGGAGTGAGAAAAACATCACGGGGTGGTGCGCATTGTATGGGTGTGTGTTACATTACATTCAATACTAGGAGTGAGAAAAACATCACGGGGTGGTGTGAATCGGAGGGTCTGAATTAAGATAGGCAGTGAGTGGCAATGTAGGATGGAGAAAAGCACCGCGGGGTGGTCAGCGTGGGGAGGTCAGGGAACATGCAGTGGCAATGTAGGATAGGTTTCTGAAAAACATCACGAGGTGGTGTGCATTGTATGGGTGTGTGTTACATTAGATTCACTAGTAGGAGTTAGTAAAACATCACTGGGTGGTGCGCATTGTATGGGTGTGTGTTACATTACATAAACTAGTAGGAGTGAGAAAAACATCACGGGGTGGTGCGCATTGTATGGGTGTGTGTTACATTACATTCACTAGTAGGAGTGAGAAAAACATCACGGGGTGGTGCGGATTGTATGGGTGTGTGTTACATTACATTCACTACTAGGAGTGAGAAAAACATCACGGGGTGGTGTGAAGTGGAGGGTCTGAATTAGGATAGGCAGTGAGTGGCAATGTAGGATGGAGAAAAGCACCGCGGTGCGGTCAGCATGGGGAGGTCAGGGAACATGCAGTGGCAATGTAGGATAGGTTTCTGAAAAACATCGCGGGGTGGTGCGCATTGCATGGGTGTGTGTTACATTAGAATCACTAGTAGGAGTGAGAAAAACATCACGGGGTGGTGCGCATTGTATGGGTGTGTGTTACATTACATTCACTAGTAGGAGTGAGAAAAACATCACGGGGTGGTGCGCATTGTATGGGTGTGTGTTACATTACATTCACTAGTAGGAGTGAGAAAAACATCACTGGGTGGTGCGCATTGTATGGGTGTGTGTTACATTACATTCACTAGTAGGAGTGAGAAAAACATCACGGGGTGGTGCGCATTGTATGGGTGTGTGTTACATTACATCCACTAGTAGGAATGAGAAAAACATCACTGGGTGGTGCGCATTGTATGGGTGTGTGTTACATTACATTCACTAGTAGGAGTGAGAAAAACATCACGGGGTGGTGTGAATCGGAGGGTCTGAATTAGGAGAGGCAGTGAGTGGCAATGTAGGATAGAGAGAAGCACCGCGGTGTGGTCAGCATGGGGAGGTCAGGGAACATGCAGTGGCAATGTAGGTTAGGTTTCTGAAAAAAATCGCGGGGTGGTGCGCATTGTATGGGTGTGTGTTACATTACATTCACTAGTAGGAGTGAGAAAAACATCACGGGGTGGTGCTCATTGTATGGGTGTGTGTTACATTACATTCACTACTAGGAGTGAGAAAAACATCACGGGGTGGTGTGAATCGGAGTGTCTGAATTAGGATAGGCAGTGAGTGGCAATGTAGGATGGAGAAAAGCACCGCGGGGTGTTCAGCATGTGGAGGTCAGTGAACATGCAGTGGCAATGTAGGATAGGTTTCTGAAAAACATCGCGGGGTGGTGCGCAATGTATGGGTGTGTGTTACATTACATTCACTAGTAGGAGTGAGAAAAACATCACGGGGTGGTGCGCATTGTATGGGTGTGTGTTACATTACATAAACTAGTAGGAGTGAGAAAAACATCACGGGGTGGTGCGCATTGTATGGGTGTGTGTTACATTACATTCACTAGTAGGAGTGAGAAAAACATCACGTGGTGGTGCGCATTGTTTGGGTGTGTGTTACATTACATTCACTAGTAGGAGTGAGAAAAACATCACGGGGTGGTGCGCATTGTAGTGGTTTGTGTTACATTACATTCACTAGTAGGAGTGAGAGAAACATCACGGGGTGGTGTGAATCGGAGGGTCTGAATTAGGATAGGCAGTGATTGGCAATGTAGGAGGGAGAAAAGCACCGCGGGTGGTCAGCATGGGGAGGTCAGGGAACATGCAGTGGCAATTTAGGATACGTTTCTGAAAAACATCGCGGGGTGGTGCGCATTGTATGGGTGTGTGTTACATTAGATTCACTAGTAGGAGTGAGAAAAACATCACGGGGTGGTGTGAATCGGAGGGTCGGAATTAGGATAGGCAGTGATTGGCAATGTAGGATGGAGAAAAGCACCGCGGGGTGGTCAGCATGGGGAGGTAAGGGAACATGCAGTGGCAATTTAGGATAGGTTTCTGAAAAACATCGCGGGGTGGTGCGCATTTTATGGTGTGTGTTACATTAGATTCACTAGTAGGAGTGAGAAAAACATCACGGGGTGGTGCGCATTGTATGGGTGTGTGTTACATTACATTCACTAGTAGGAGTGAGAAAAACATCACGGGGTGGTGTGAATCGGAGGGTCTGAATTAGGATAGGCAGTGAGTGGCAATGTAGGATGGAGAAAAGCACCGCGGGGTGGTCAGCATGGGGAGGTCAGGGAACATGCAGTGGCAATGTACGATAGGTTTCTGAAAAAAATCGCGGGGTGGTGCGCATTGTATGGGTGTGTGTTACATTAGATTCACTAGTAGGAGTGAGAAAAACATCACGGGGTGGTGCGCATTGTATGGGTGTGTGTTACATTACATTCACTAATAGGATTGAGAAAAACATCACGGGGTGGTGCGCATTGTATGGGTGTGTGTTACATTACATTCACTAGTAGGAGTGAGAAAAACATCACGGGCTGGTGCGCATTGTATGGGTGTGTGTTACATTACATTCACTAGTAGGAGTGAGAAAAACATCACGGGGTGGTGCGCATTGTATGGGTGTGTGTTACATTACATTCACTAGTAGGAGTGAGAAAAACATCGCGGGGTGGTGCGCATTGTATGTGTGTGTGTTACATTACATTCACTACTAGGAGTGAGAAAAACATCACGGGGTGGTGTGAATTGGAGGGTCTGAATTAGGATAGGCAGTGAGTGGCAATGTAGGATGGAGAAAAGCACCGCGGGGTGGTCAGCATGGGGAGGTCAGGGAACATGCACTGGCAATGTAGGATAGGTTTCTGAAAAACATCGCGGGGTGGTGCGCATTGTATGGGTGTGTGTTACATTACATTCACTAGTAGGAGTGAGAAAAACATCACGGGGTGGTGCGCATTGTATGGGTGTGTGTTACATTACATTCACTACTAGGAGTGAGAAAAACAGAACGGGGTGGTGTGAATCGGAGGGTCTGAATTAAGATAGGCAGTGAGTGGCAATGTAGGATGGAGAAA
This sequence comes from Cavia porcellus, assembly GCF_034190915.1. Lineage (NCBI taxonomy): Eukaryota > Metazoa > Chordata > Mammalia > Rodentia > Caviidae > Cavia > Cavia porcellus. Next base: position 10,905 of record NW_026947749.1, on the reverse strand, counting down.
AGCACCGCGGGGTGGTCAGCGTGGGGAGGTCAGGGAACATGCAGTGGCAATGTAGGATAGGTTTCTGAAAAACATCACGAGGTGGTGTGCATTGTATGGGTGTGTGTTACATTAGATTCACTAGTAGGAGTTAGTAAAACATCACTGGGTGGTGCGCATTGTATGGGTGTGTGTTACATTACATAAACTAGTAGGAGTGAGAAAAACATCACGGGGTGGTGCGCATTGTATGGGTGTGTGTTACATTACATTCACTAGTAGGAGTGAGAAAAACATCACGGGGTGGTGCGCATTGTATGGGTGTGTGTTACATTACATTCAATACTAGGAGTGAGAAAAACATCACGGGGTGGTGTGAATCGGAGGGTCTGAATTAAGATAGGCAGTGAGTGGCAATGTAGGATGGAGAAAAGCACCGCGGGGTGGTCAGCGTGGGGAGGTCAGGGAACATGCAGTGGCAATGTAGGATAGGTTTCTGAAAAACATCACGAGGTGGTGTGCATTGTATGGGTGTGTGTTACATTAGATTCACTAGTAGGAGTTAGTAAAACATCACTGGGTGGTGCGCATTGTATGGGTGTGTGTTACATTACATAAACTAGTAGGAGTGAGAAAAACATCACGGGGTGGTGCGCATTGTATGGGTGTGTGTTACATTACATTCACTAGTAGGAGTGAGAAAAACATCACGGGGTGGTGCGGATTGTATGGGTGTGTGTTACATTACATTCACTACTAGGAGTGAGAAAAACATCACGGGGTGGTGTGAAGTGGAGGGTCTGAATTAGGATAGGCAGTGAGTGGCAATGTAGGATGGAGAAAAGCACCGCGGTGCGGTCAGCATGGGGAGGTCAGGGAACATGCAGTGGCAATGTAGGATAGGTTTCTGAAAAACATCGCGGGGTGGTGCGCATTGCATGGGTGTGTGTTACATTAGAATCACTAGTAGGAGTGAGAAAAACATCACGGGGTGGTGCGCATTGTATGGGTGTGTGTTACATTACATTCACTAGTAGGAGTGAGAAAAACATCACGGGGTGGTGCGCATTGTATGGGTGTGTGTTACATTACATTCACTAGTAGGAGTGAGAAAAACATCACTGGGTGGTGCGCATTGTATGGGTGTGTGTTACATTACATTCACTAGTAGGAGTGAGAAAAACATCACGGGGTGGTGCGCATTGTATGGGTGTGTGTTACATTACATCCACTAGTAGGAATGAGAAAAACATCACTGGGTGGTGCGCATTGTATGGGTGTGTGTTACATTACATTCACTAGTAGGAGTGAGAAAAACATCACGGGGTGGTGTGAATCGGAGGGTCTGAATTAGGAGAGGCAGTGAGTGGCAATGTAGGATAGAGAAAAGCACCGCGGTGTGGTCAGCATGGGGAGGTCAGGGAACATGCAGTGGCAATGTAGGTTAGGTTTCTGAAAAAAATCGCGGGGTGGTGCGCATTGTATGGGTGTGTGTTACATTACATTCACTAGTAGGAGTGAGAAAAACATCACGGGGTGGTGCTCATTGTATGGGTGTGTGTTACATTACATTCACTACTAGGAGTGAGAAAAACATCACGGGGTGGTGTGAATCGGAGTGTCTGAATTAGGATAGGCAGTGAGTGGCAATGTAGGATGGAGAAAAGCACCGCGGGGTGTTCAGCATGTGGAGGTCAGTGAACATGCAGTGGCAATGTAGGATAGGTTTCTGAAAAACATCGCGGGGTGGTGCGCAATGTATGGGTGTGTGTTACATTACATTCACTAGTAGGAGTGAGAAAAACATCACGGGGTGGTGCGCATTGTATGGGTGTGTGTTACATTACATAAACTAGTAGGAGTGAGAAAAACATCACGGGGTGGTGCGCATTGTATGGGTGTGTGTTACATTACATTCACTAGTAGGAGTGAGAAAAACATCACGTGGTGGTGCGCATTGTTTGGGTGTGTGTTACATTACATTCACTAGTAGGAGTGAGAAAAACATCACGGGGTGGTGCGCATTGTAGTGGTTTGTGTTACATTACATTCACTAGTAGGAGTGAGAAAAACATCACGGGGTGGTGTGAATCGGAGGGTCTGAATTAGGATAGGCAGTGATTGGCAATGTAGGAGGGAGAAAAGCACCGCGGGTGGTCAGCATGGGGAGGTCAGGGAACATGCAGTGGCAATTTAGGATACGTTTCTGAAAAACATCGCGGGGTGGTGCGCATTGTATGGGTGTGTGTTACATTAGATTCACTAGTAGGAGTGAGAAAAACATCACGGGGTGGTGTGAATCGGAGGGTCGGAATTAGGATAGGCAGTGATTGGCAATGTAGGATGGAGAAAAGCACCGCGGGGTGGTCAGCATGGGGAGGTAAGGGAACATGCAGTGGCAATTTAGGATAGGTTTCTGAAAAACATCGCGGGGTGGTGCGCATTTTATGGTGTGTGTTACATTAGATTCACTAGTAGGAGTGAGAAAAACATCACGGGGTGGTGCGCATTGTATGGGTGTGTGTTACATTACATTCACTAGTAGGAGTGAGAAAAACATCACGGGGTGGTGTGAATCGGAGGGTCTGAATTAGGATAGGCAGTGAGTGGCAATGTAGGATGGAGAAAAGCACCGCGGGGTGGTCAGCATGGGGAGGTCAGGGAACATGCAGTGGCAATGTACGATAGGTTTCTGAAAAAAATCGCGGGGTGGTGCGCATTGTATGGGTGTGTGTTACATTAGATTCACTAGTAGGAGTGAGAAAAACATCACGGGGTGGTGCGCATTGTATGGGTGTGTGTTACATTACATTCACTAATAGGATTGAGAAAAACATCACGGGGTGGTGCGCATTGTATGGGTGTGTGTTACATTACATTCACTAGTAGGAGTGAGAAAAACATCACGGGCTGGTGCGCATTGTATGGGTGTGTGTTACATTACATTCACTAGTAGGAGTGAGAAAAACATCACGGGGTGGTGCGCATTGTATGGGTGTGTGTTACATTACATTCACTAGTAGGAGTGAGAAAAACATCGCGGGGTGGTGCGCATTGTATGTGTGTGTGTTACATTACATTCACTACTAGGAGTGAGAAAAACATCACGGGGTGGTGTGAATTGGAGGGTCTGAATTAGGATAGGCAGTGAGTGGCAATGTAGGATGGAGAAAAGCACCGCGGGGTGGTCAGCATGGGGAGGTCAGGGAACATGCACTGGCAATGTAGGATAGGTTTCTGAAAAACATCGCGGGGTGGTGCGCATTGTATGGGTGTGTGTTACATTACATTCACTAGTAGGAGTGAGAAAAACATCACGGGGTGGTGCGCATTGTATGGGTGTGTGTTACATTACATTCACTACTAGGAGTGAGAAAAACAGAACGGGGTGGTGTGAATCGGAGGGTCTGAATTAAGATAGGCAGTGAGTGGCAATGTAGGATGGAGAAAAGCACCGCGGGGTGGTCAGCGTGGGGAGGTCAGGGAACATGCAGTGGCAATGTAGGATAGGTTTCTGAAAAACATCACGAGGTGGTGTGCATTGTATGGGTGTGTGTTACATTAGATTCACTAGTAGGAGTTAGTAAAACATCACTGGGTGGTGCGCATTGTATGGGTGTGTGTTACATTACATAAACTAGTAGGAGTGAGAAAAACATCACGGGGTGGTGCGCATTGTATGGGTGTGTGTTACATTACATTCAATAGTAGGAGTGAGAAAAACATCACGGGGTGGTGCGCATTGTATGGGTGTGTGTTACATTACATTCACTACTAGGAGTGAGAAAAACATCACGGGGTGGTGTGAAGTGGAGGGTCTGAATTAGGATAGGCAGTGAGTGGCAATGTAGGATGGAGAAAAGCACCGCGGTGCGGTCAGCATGGGGAGGTCAGGGAACATGCAGTGGCAATGTAGGATAGGTTTCTGAAAAAATCGCGGGGTGGTGCGCATTGCATGGGTGTGTGTTACATTAGAATCACTAGTAGGAGTGAGAAAAACATCACGGGGTGGTGCGCATTGTATGGGTGTGTGTTACATTACATTCACTAGTAGGAGTGAGAAAAACATCACGGGGTGGTGCGCATTGTATGGGTGTGTGTTACATTACATTCACTAGTAGGAGTGAGAAAAACATCACTGGGTGGTGCGCATTGTATGGGTGTGTGTTACATTACATTCACTAGTAGGAGTGAGAAAAACATCACGGGGTGGTGCGCATTGTATGGGTGTGTGTTACATTACATCCACTAGTAGGAATGAGAAAAACATCACTGGGTGGTGCGCATTGTATGGGTGTGTGTTACATTACATTCACTAGTAGGAGTGAGAAAAACATCACGGGGTGGTGTGAATCGGAGGGTCTGAATTAGGAGAGGCAGTGAGTGGCAATGTAGGATGGAGAAAAGCACCGCGGTGTGGTCAGCATGGGGAGGTCAGGGAACATGCAGTGGCAATGTAGGTTAGGTTTCTGAAAAAAATCGCGGGGTGGTGCGCATTGTATGGGTGTGTGTTACATTACATTCACTAGTAGGAGTGAGAAAAACATCACGGGGTGGTGCTCATTGTATGGGTGTGTGTTACATTACATTCACTACTAGGAGTGAGAAAAACATCACGGGGTGGTGTGAATCGGAGTGTCTGAATTAGGATAGGCAGTGAGTGGCAATGTAGGATGGAGAAAAGCACCGCGGGGTGTTCAGCATGTGGAGGTCAGTGAACATGCAGTGGCAATGTAGGATAGGTTTCTGAAAAACATCGCGGGGTGGTGCGCAATGTATGGGTGTGTGTTACATTACATTCACTAGTAGGAGTGAGAAAAACATCACGGGGTGGTGCGCATTGTATGGGTGTGTGTTACATTACATAAACTAGTAGGAGTGAGAAAAACATCACGGGGTGGTGCGCATTGTATGGGTGTGTGTTACATTACATTCACTAGTAGGAGTGAGAAAAACATCACGTGGTGGTGCGCATTGTTTGGGTGTGTGTTACATTACATTCACTAGTAGGAGTGAGAAAAACATCACGGGGTGGTGCGCATTGTAGTGGTTTGTGTTACATTACATTCACTAGTAGGAGTGAGAAAAACATCACGGGGTGGTGTGAATCGGAGGGTCTGAATTAGGATAGGCAGTGATTGGCAATGTAGGAGGGAGAAAAGCACCGCGGGTGGTCAGCATGGGGAGGTCAGGGAACATGCAGTGGCAATTTAGGATACGTTTCTGAAAAACATCGCGGGGTGGTGCGCATTGTATGGGTGTGTGTTACATTAGATTCACTAGTAGGAGTGAGAAAAACATCACGGGGTGGTGTGAATCGGAGGGTCTGAATTAGCATAGGCTGTGAGTGGCAATGTAGGATGGAGAAAAGCACCGCGGGGTGGTCAGCATGGGGAGGTCAGGGAACATGCAGTGGCAATGTAGGATAGGTTTCTGAAAAACATCGCGGGGTGGTGCGCATTGTATGGGTGTGTGTTACATTAGATTCACTAGTAGGAGTGAGAAAAACATCACGGGGTGGTGCGCATTGTATGGGTGTGTGTTACATTACATTCACTAATAGGATTGAGAAAAACATCACGGGGTGGTGCGCATTGTGGGTGTGTGTTACATTACATTCACTAGTAGGAGTGAGTAAAACATCACGGGCTGGTGCGCATTGTATGGGTGTGTGTTACATTACATTCACTAGTAGGAGTGAGAAAAACATCACGGGGTGGTGTGAATCGGAGGGTCTGAATTAGGATAGGCAGTGATTGGCAATGTAGGAGGGAGAAAAGCACCGCGGGTGGTCAGCATGGGGAGGTCAGGGAACATGCAGTGGCAATTTAGGATACGTTTCTGAAAAAAAAGGCGGGGTGGTGCGCATTGTATGGGTGTGTGTTACATTAGATTCACTAGTAGGAGTGAGAAAAACATCACGGGGTGGTGTGAATCGGAGGGTCGGAATTAGGATAGGCAGTGATTGGCAATGTAGGATGGAGAAAAGCACCGCGGGGTGGTCAGCATGGGGAGGTAAGGGAACATGCAGTGGCAATTTAGGATACGTTTCTGAAAAACATCGCGGGGTGGTGCGCATTTTATGGGTGTGTGTTACATTAGATTCACTAGTAGGAGTGAGAAAAACATCACGGGGTGGTGCGCATTGTATGGGTGTGTGTTACATTACATTCACTAGTAGGAGTGAGAAAAACATCACGGGGTGGTGTGAATCGGAGGGTCTGAATTAGGATAGGCAGTGAGTGGCAATGTAGGATGGAGAAAAGCACCGCGGTGTGGTCAGCATGGGGAGGTCAGGGAACATGCAGTGGCAATGTAGGATAGGTTTCTGAAAAACATCGCGGGGTGGTGCGCATTGTATGGGTGTGTGTTACATTAGATTCACTAGTAGGAGTGAGAAAAACCTCACGGGGTGGTGCGCATTGTATGGGTGTGTGTTACATTACATTCACTAATAGGATTGAGAAAAACATCACGGGGTGGTGCGCATTGTATGGGTGTGTGTTACATTACATTCACTAGTAGGAGTGAGAAAAACATCACGGGCTGGTGCGCATTGTATGGGTGTGTGTTACATTACATTCACTAGTAGGAGTGAGAAAAACATCACGGGGTGGTGCGCATTGTATGGGTGTGTGTTACATTACATTCACTAGTAGGAGTGAGAAAAACATCGCGGGGTGGTGCGCATTTTATGGGTGTGTGTTACATTACATTCACTACTAGGAGTGAGAAAAACATCACGGGGTGGTGTGAATTGGAGGGTCTGAATTAGGATAGGCAGTGAGTGGCAATGTAGGATGGAGAAAAGCACCGCGGTGTGGTCAGCATGGGGAGGTCAGGGAACATGCAGTGGCAATGTAGGATAGGTTTCTGAAAAACATCGCGGGGTGGTGCGCATTGTATGAGTGTGTGTTACATTAGAATCACTAGTAGGAGTGAGAAAAACATCACGGGGTGGTGCGCATTGTATGGGTGTGTGTTACATTACATTCACTAATAGGATTGAGAAAAACATCACGGGGTGGTGCGCATTGTATGGGTGTGTGTTACATTACATTCACTAGTAGGAGTGAGAAAAACATCACGGGCTGGTGCGCATTGTATGGGTGTGTGTTACATTACATTCACTAGTAGGAGTGAGAAAAACATCACGGGGTGGTGCGCATTGTATGGGTGTGTGTTACATTACATTCACTAGTAGGAGTGAGAAAAACATCGCGGGGTGGTGCGCATTGTATGTGTGTGTGTTACATTACATTCACTACTAGGAGTGAGAAAAACATCACGGGGTGGTGTGAATTGGAGGGTCTGAATTAGGATAGGCAGTGAGTGGCAATGTAGGATGGAGAAAAGCACCGCGGGGTGGTCAGCATGGGGAGGTCAGGGAACATGCACTGGCAATGTAGGATAGGTTTCTGAAAAACATCGCGGGGTGGTGCGCATTGTATGGGTGTGTGTTACATTACATTCACTAGTAGGAGTGAGAAAAACATCACGGGGTGGTGCGCATTGTATGGGTGTGTGTTACATTACATTCACTACTAGGAGTGAGAAAAACAGAACGGGGTGGTGTGAATCGGAGGGTCTGAATTAAGATAGGCAGTGAGTGGCAATGTAGGATGGAGAAAAGCACCGCGGGGTGGTCAGCGTGGGGAGGTCAGGGAACATGCAGTGGCAATGTAGGATAGGTTTCTGAAAAACATCACGAGGTGGTGTGCATTGTATGGGTGTGTGTTACATTAGATTCACTAGTAGGAGTTAGTAAAACATCACTGGGTGGTGCGCATTGTATGGGTGTGTGTTACATTACATAAACTAGTAGGAGTGAGAAAAACATCACGGGGTGGTGCGCATTGTATGGGTGTGTGTTACATTACATTCAATAGTAGGAGTGAGAAAAACATCACGGGGTGGTGCGCATTGTATGGGTGTGTGTTACATTACATTCACTACTAGGAGTGAGAAAAACATCACGGGGTGGTGTGAAGTGGAGGGTCTGAATTAGGATAGGCAGTGAGTGGCAATGTAGGATGGAGAAAAGCACCGCGGTGCGGTCAGCATGGGGAGGTCAGGGAACATGCAGTGGCAATGTAGGATAGGTTTCTGAAAAATCGCGGGGTGGTGCGCATTGCATGGGTGTGTGTTACATTAGAATCACTAGTAGGAGTGAGAAAAACATCACGGGGTGGTGCGCATTGTATGGGTGTGTGTTACATTACATTCACTAGTAGGAGTGAGAAAAACATCACGGGGTGGTGCGCATTGTATGGGTGTGTGTTACATTACATTCACTAGTAGGAGTGAGAAAAACATCACTGGGTGGTGCGCATTGTATGGGTGTGTGTTACATTACATTCACTAGTAGGAGTGAGAAAAACATCACGGGGTGGTGCGCATTGTATGGGTGTGTGTTACATTACATCCACTAGTAGGAATGAGAAAAACATCACTGGGTGGTGCGCATTGTATGGGTGTGTGTTACATTACATTCACTAGTAGGAGTGAGAAAAACATCACGGGGTGGTGTGAATCGGAGGGTCTGAATTAGGAGAGGCAGTGAGTGGCAATGTAGGATGGAGAAAAGCACCGCGGTGTGGTCAGCATGGGGAGGTCAGGGAACATGCAGTGGCAATGTAGGTTAGGTTTCTGAAAAAAATCGCGGGGTGGTGCGCATTGTATGGGTGTGTGTTACATTACATTCACTAGTAGGAGTGAGAAAAACATCACGGGGTGGTGCTCATTGTATGGGTGTGTGTACATTACATTCACTACTAGGAGTGAGAAAAACATCACGGGGTGGTGTGAATCGGAGTGTCTGAATGAGGATAGGCAGTGAGTGGCAATGTAGGATGGAGAAAAGCACCGCGGGGTGTTCAGCATGTGGAGGTCAGTGAACATGCAGTGGCAATGTAGGATAGGTTTCTGAAAAACATCGCGGGGTGGTGCGCAATGTATGGGTGTGTGTTACATTACATTCACTAGTAGGAGTGAGAAAAACATCACGGGGTGGTGCGCATTGTATGGGGTGTGTGTTACATTACATAAACTAGTAGGAGTGAGAAAAACATCACGGGGTGGTGCGCATTGTATGGGTGTGTGTTACATTACATTCACTAGTAGGAGTGAGAAAAACATCACGTGGTGGTGCGCATTGTTTGGGTGTGTGTTACATTACATTCACTAGTAGGAGTGAGAAAAACATCACGGGGGTGGTGCGCATTGTAGTGGTTTGTGTTACATTACATTCACTAGTAGGAGTGAGAAAAACATCACGGGGTGGTGTGAATCGGAGGGTCTGAATTAGGATAGGCAGTGATTGGCAATGTAGGAGGGAGAAAAGCACCGCGGGTGGTCAGCATGGGGAGGTCAGGGAACATGCAGTGGCAATTTAGGATACGTTCTGAAAAACATCGCGGGGTGGTGCGCATTGTATGGGTGTGTGTACATTAGATTCACTAGTAGGAGTGAGAAAAACATCACGGGGTGGTGTGAATCGGAGGGTCTGAATTAGCATAGGCTGTGAGTGGCAATGTAGGATGGAGAAAAGCACCGCGGGGTGGTCAGCATGGGGAGGTCAGGGAACATGCAGTGGCAATGTAGGATAGGTTTCTGAAAAACATCGCGGGGGTGGTGCGCATTGTATGGGTGTGTGTTACATTAGATTCACTAGTAGGAGTGAGAAAAACATCACGGGGTGGTGCGCATTGTATGGGTGTGTGTTACATTACATTCACTAATAGGATTGAGAAAAACATCACGGGGTGGTGCGCATTGTGGGTGTGTGTTACATTACATTCACTAGTAGGAGTGAGTAAAACATCACGGGCTGGTGCGCATTGTATGGGTGTGTGTTACATTACATTCACTAGTAGGAGTGAGAAAAACATCACGGGGTGGTGTGAATCGGGAGGGTCTGAATTAGGATAGGCAGTGATTGGCAATGTAGGAGGGAGAAAAGCACCGCGGGTGGTCAGCATGGGGAGGTCAGGGAACATGCAGTGGCAATTTAGGATACGTTTCTGAAAAAAAAGGCGGGGGTGGTGCGCATTGTATGGGTGTGTGTTACATTAGATTCACTAGTAGGAGTGAGAAAAACATCACGGGGTGGTGTGAATCGGAGGGTCGGAATTAGGATAGGCAGTGATTGGCAATGTAGGATGGAGAAAAGCACCGCGGGGTGGTCAGCATGGGAGGTAAGGGAACATGCAGTGGCAATTTAGGATACGTTTCTGAAAAACATCGCGGGGTGGTGCGCATTTTATGGGTGTGTGTACATTAGATTCACTAGTAGGGAGTGAGAAAACATCACGGGGTGGTGCGCATTGTATGGGTGTGTGTTACATTACATTCACTAGTAGGAGTGAGAAAAACATCACGGGGTGGTGTGAATCGGAGGGTCTGAATTAGGATAGGCAGTGAGTGGCAATGTAGGATGGAGAAAAGCACCGCGGTGTGGTCAGCATGGGGAGGTCAGGGAACATGCAGTGGCAATGTAGGATAGGTTTCTGAAAAACATCGCGGGGTGGTGCGCATTGTATGGGTGTGTGTTACATTAGATTCACTAGTAGGAGTGAGAAAAACCTCACGGGGTGGTGCGCATTGTATGGGTGTGTGTTACATTACATTCACTAATAGGATTGAGAAAAACATCACGGGGTGGTGCGCATTGTATGGGTGTGTGTTACATTACATTCACTAGTAGGAGTGAGAAAAACATCACGGGCTGGTGCGCATTGTATGGGTGTGTGTTACATTACATTCACTAGTAGGAGTGAGAAAAACATCACGGGGTGGTGCGCATTGTATGGGTGTGTGTTACATTACATTCACTAGTAGGAGTGAGAAAAACATCGCGGGGTGGTGCGCATTTTATGGGTGTGTGTTACATTACATTCACTACTAGGAGTGGAGAAAAACATCACG